>NW_026086972.1:0-9477 GCF_022539395.1 Myiozetetes cayanensis | reverse complement strand
GTGGGCTCCAGCTCAGCCCCCCGCAGTGCTGAGGCCCAGCCTGGAGAAGGTATGGGAGGAATGGGGGAAGTGAAGAATGAGGGGACATGGGGACACCAGGGAATACCAGGGCAGGGGGACACTGGTGTGGGGACCCCCAGGACACAGGGCCCCCTGAATCAAAGAAATCCTTGAACGATATGTCGAGCACACTTTTATTAGGGCCGGGGAGATGCAGGGGGGGTTTGGGCCGCCCGTGCATTCCACCGAGAAAAGAAACACAACAGCTTTTTGTACATTAGAAGGAGTGAAATTCAAAATTATCTCTCCTATTCACTCTTTACAAAGTCTGCCTTATCTAAATAAACATTTGGCTGCCGAACTCCTATTCCTGTCACTGTAGTTACATAAACTTTTATCATCCCAAACGGCTCAGGTTTCCCTCACCCCCTTTCTGTCTCCCTAGCCCTGCTACACGCTGAAAGTCCCGCGTTCCCTGACTGTCCCTTTTTTTTTACGGACGCTTTATCTTAACTGACCGCAATTTAGGCAGCAACCTTCGTTAAATTTACAATTTCGCAAAGTCACACTGAACACAGCGAAATTCCAACATGAGAAAGAGTGGTTCTGTTGACTGCACTCGTGGAGCAGATCCTGAGTTACGATCAGGAACGACGGAGCGGTATAAATTAGCGTGAGGGAGTTTGAACGGAGGGACGAAGTTTGAAAAAGGAGTGTAAGAGTATTTTCAGCAGTGACAACCACCCGGCCACGCCCCCGGCACGTGCAAACATCGAGGCCACGCCCCCCGACGTGACAGCCCCGCGGCCACGCCCCTCAGAGGGGCGGAGCTTGAGGGCTCGGGGCGGGGCGAGTGGAAGGGACCCCGGTCCGGGCACAACCCCCTTCGTCCTGAGGGCTCTGTGACCCCCCCATCCCCACGGGACCCCCTTGTCCTGAAGCCTCTGAGACCCCCACACTCCACGGGTTCCCCTTATCCCGGGGGCCACGAATCCCTCTGTGCCCCCCCCTCAAGCTGCAGGGGGGTCCCCCTTTTGACTCCCTAAGGAGGGGTCTCGTTATGCTGGGGGGGCACAGACCCTCACGGGGTCTCCCTTATCCTGGGGGTGCAGAGAGAAGCCCCCCCACCCCATCCCATAATCCAGGAGGGTCCAACAGCCCCCCCACCCCCGCGGGGGTCACCCCACAAACAGGGGGTCCTCGCGGTCCTACAGTGCTGGCAAGTGCTGGGGGAGGCTATATAAGAACCTCCAGGAGAACTACTCGGCCATTTGCTGCTCAGGCTTGACTCTTCCTCAGAACCAATTAAGGTGAGTGAGGGGTGGGTCAGGCTCGTTAGCAAGTGCTGGGGGAGGCTATATAAGAACCTCCAGGAGAACTACTCGGCCATTTGCTGCTCAGGCTTGACTCTTCCTCAGAACCAATTAAGGTGAGTGAGGGGTGGGTCAGGCTCGTTAGCAAGTGCTGGGGAGGCTATATAAGAACCTCCAGGAGAACTACTCGGCCATTTGCTGCTCAGGCTTGACTCTTCCTCAGAACCAATTAAGGTGAGTGAGGGGTGGGTCAGGCTCGTTAGCAAGTGCTGGGGGAGGCTATATAAGAACCTCCAGGAGCGTGAGCGAAGTTCGCTCATGCACCCCCACAGGAATAGACTAACAGGGGGTGGCACAACAATTTCAAGGCATTTCAAGCCTGCAGGGCACAACCAGCTCCCTTTTCTTGTAGGCGAGTGTGCTTTTTAAAGCTAACAATGGTTTCCAGGAAAACAAAAACTGTTACTGCTGTTAATACTAGGAGTGTGTTTGCTCAGACACTCCCCTCAAAGAAGGATGCAGCCACCCAGGTCTCTGGGTGTGCTGAGTGTCTGAGCCTGACGTTGGTACCGGAGGATGGTGTAGGAGGTAGCTGTGTATGATGCGAGCAGGTGAGTGATTTGCTGTGCCTTGTAGCAGAACTTAAGGAAGAGGTAGAGAGATTAAGGTGCATTAGGGAGAGTGAAAAGAAATTGACTGGTGGAGTCAAACCCTTTTAAACCCTAAGGAAGTCCAACAGGAGGCGGCGAAGCCCTGCCTCTCCTGCCATAAGACAGATGGAGCAGACCAAAATGATGGGGGAATGGAAACAGGTCCCTAATGGGAGAGGTAGAAGAATTCTTTCTAGACCCCCATCACCCCTCAGGGTGCCCTTGAAGAATAGATACGAGACTCTGGACCCAGACAGTCAGGTAGAGGACAGCCAAGATGATCCCTCTAGAGAGCCTCCTTGTTCGGCCCTGTCCAAAAGACGGATTACAACCACAGGTATAAAAAAAAAAAAGAAGGGTAGTTGTAGTCGGTGACTCCCTTTTGAGGGGAACTGAGGGCCCTATATGTCGCCCAGACCCATCCCAGAGAGAAGTATGCTGCCTTCCTGGGGCCAGGGTGAGGGATATTAGTAGGAGACTTCCTGAGTTAATTCAGCCCTCAGACTATTATCCTCTGGTGGTAGTCCAGGCTGGCAGTGAGGACATTAATCAAAGAAGTGCCAAGATAATTAAAAAGACTTTAAAGCACTGGGTCAGTCAGTTCAGGGACAGGAGCACAGGTGATATTTGCCTCAGTTCCTGTACTATCTGGGATGGATGAGGAGTTAAATAAAGAGAGGAGTAAAAAGCCCAACTCCTCAACAGATGGCTAAAGAATTGGTGCCACCATCAAAATTTTGGTTTCTTTGACCATGGGGCAAACTCCATGGTACCTAGTTTCTTAAAATCAGATGGGATTCATCTTTCTAGGAAGAATAAGAGGACTGTAGCCCATAAGTTAGCGAGGCTGATTAGGAGGGCTTTAAACTAGGTTTGAAGGGGAAGGGTTGAAACCAGGCTCTCCAGTGATCAGCCTAAGGATGGAAAGCCTGAGTTAAGAATTAAATCAACAGCCCACCTGAAGTGCATGTACACTAATGCACGCAGTATGGGCAACAAACAAGAGGAGCTGGAGGCAATTGTGCAGCAGGAAGGCTATGATGTAGTCGCCATCACAGAAACATGGTGGGATGACTCGCATGTCTGGAGTGCTGCTATGGAAGGCTATAAGCTCTTCAGGAAGAACAGGCAGGGGAGGAGAGGTGGAGGGGTGGCTTTATATGTTAGAGACTCTCTGGACCCTGTTGAACTTGAGGTCAGCAACAATAAGGTTGAGTGCCTGTGGATCAAAAATCAGGGGAAGACCAACAAGACTGACATCATCATGGGTGTCTGTTACAGACCGCCCTACCAGGATGATGAAGGGGATGAATTATTCTACAAGCAGCTGGCGGATGTCTCAAAATTGTCAGCCCTTGTCCTTGTAGGTGACTTTAACCTGCCGGATATCTGCTGGGAGCTCAATACTGCAGAGAAGAGGCAGTCTAGGAATTTCCTGGAGTGTATAGAGGACAATTTCCTTCATCAACTGGTAAATGAACCTACCAGGGTAAGGCCCCGCTAGACCTGCTGTTTACAAACAGAGAGGAGCTGGTGGGAGATATAGTGGTTGAAGGCCGCCTAGGAAATAGTGATCATGAAATAATAGAATTTTCAATACTCAGAGATTCAAGGAGAAACAACAATAAAACCTCTACGCTGGACTTTCGGAGGGCAGATTTTGACCTATTCAGAAGTCTAGTCCAGAGCATACCCTGGGAAACAACCCTTGAAAACAAGGGAGTCCAGGAGGGATGGATGTGCTTCAAACAGGAAGTTTTGAGTGCACAGGAACAGGCCATACCGGTGTGCCGAAAGGCAAGCCGGCAGGGAAGACAACCAGCCTGGTTAAACAGGGAGATTCTGAAGGAAATCAGGATAAAAAGAGAGTTTATCGACTATGGAAGAGAGGGCTGGCTACTTACGAAGAATTCAGGAAGACAGCTAGATCATGCAGAAAGAAAATCAGGGATACAAAAGCGCAATTTGAAGTTAAATTGGCCACTTCTGTTAGGGATAACAAAAAGTCCTTCTATAAATACATTAATAACAAAAGGAGGGGCAAAGAAAACCTCCATTCTTTGATGGACTCGGAGGGAAACATAGTTAATAGAGATGAGGAGAAGGCTGAGGTACTTAACACCTACTTTGCCTCAGTTTTTACCAGTAAGACAGGTGGCCCTCAAGGCAACTGGCCTCTGGAGCTGGTAGACAGAGAGAGGAAACCAAATAGCCCCCTGTATTCCAGGAGGAAATAGTTAGTGACTTACTGAGCCACCTGGATCCTCACAAGTCTATGGGACCAGATGGGATCCATCCTAGGGTAATGAGGGAGCTGGCAGAAGAGCTTGCTAAGCCGCTCTCCATTATCTTCCAACAGTCCTGGCTCACTGGGGAGGTCCCACATGATTGGAAGTTGGCAAATATCACCCCAATCCATAAAAAGGCTGCAAGGCTGACCCTGGTAACTACAGGCCTGTCAGCCTGACCTCGGTGCCTGGCAGAGTTATGGAACAGATCATCCTGTGTGCAATCACACAGCACCTACAAGATGGACAAGGGATCAGACCCAGCCAGCACGGGTTTAGGAGAGGCAGATCCTGTTTGACCAACCTGATCTCCTTTTACGATCAGGTGACTCACCTGGTGGATGAGGGGAAGGCTGTGGATGTGTCTATCTGGACTTCAGCAAAGCCTTGGACACTGTCTCCCATAAGATACTCCTGGAAAAGCTGGCAGCCCATGGCTTGGACAGGGCACTCTGTGCTGGGTTAGGAACTGGTTGGAGGGCCGGGCCCAGAGAGTGCTGGTGAATGGGGCTGCCTCCAGCTGGCGGCCGGTCACCAGTGGTGTCCCCCAGGATCAGTGCTGGGCCCAGTCCTGTTTAACATCTTTATCGATGACCTAGATGAGGGATTGAGTCCATCATCAGCAAATTTGCTGATGACACCAAGTTGGGAGGGAGTGTCAACCTACCAGAAGGCAGGAGGGCTCTGCAGAGGGACCTGGATAGACTGGAGAGATGGGCTGACTCCAATGGAATGAAGTTCAACAAGGCCAAGTGCCGGGTCCTGCACTTTGGCCACAACAACCCTGCAGCGCTACAGGCTGGGCACAGAGTGGTTGGAGAGCAGCCAGGTGGAAAGGGACCTGGGGGTGCTGATTGACAGGAAGCTGAACATGAGCCAGCAGTGTGCCCAGGTGACCAAGAAGGCCAATGGCATCCTGGCCTGCATCAAGAACAGTGTGGCCAGCAGGAGCAGGGAAGTGATCCTTCCCCTGTACTCTGCGTTGGTGAGGCCACACCTTGAGTATTGTGTTCAGCTCTGGGCCCCTCAGTTCAGGAAGGACATGGAGGGGCTAGAGCAAGTCCAGAGAAGAGCAACGAGGTTGGTGAAGGGACTTGAGCACAAGTCCTATGAGGAGAGGCTGAGGGAGCTGGGATTGTTTAGTCTAGAGAAGAGAAGGCTTAGAGGTGACCTCATCACTCTCTTCAACTACCTGAAGGGAAGTTATAGCCAGGTGGGGGTTGGTCTCTTCTCCCAGGCAACCAACAACAGGACAAGGGGACATGGGCTCAAGCTCTGCCAGGGGAAGTTTAGGTTAGATGTTAGGAAGAAATTCTTTACAGAGAGGGTGATCAGGCATTGGAACGGCCTGCCCAGAGAGGTGGTGGATTCACCATCCCTGGAAGTTTTTAAAAAGAGATTGGACATGGCCCTCAGTGCCATGATATAGTAATTAGAGTTGGATCAGGGGTTGGACTTGATGATCTTGGAGGTCTTTTCCAACCCAATCTATTCTATGATTCTATGATTCTATGAAGCCACAAATCAGACGGACAGGGGAGAGAACACACGATTTATTCGGGGTGGAGTGAGCTGGGGGGCACAGGGGTGAGTTTGGGGGGTTTGTGGGGGTCCTCCCCTCACTCCTTGGTGTTGCCCCACTTGGCTATGGGGTAGAAAACGGGTGTTTTGATGAACCGTGGGGTCTTCATGTAGGAAGAGACCTTGGGCAGGGCCTGGGGGGACACGAGGGGACACTGGGGAGACAGCAGGGACTGGGGGGGACAGGGACATGAGGAGAAAACAATGGGGACATGGGACAGGGATGGAAACACCAGGGAGATGTGGTGAGAGGGATGGGGACAGGGGCAGGTGGGGACACAGGAGATAGGGATGGGGACAAAGGGGACACTGGGTTGCCCCGGGCTGTCCCGTCCCCCCTCACCTCGAAGCGCTGCAGGAAGCTGCTCAGGTTTCCCTGGAATTCGGGGCTGTTGGGCACAAACATGTAGAGCCGATCCAGCACATCGTATGCCACGAAGTCCACGAAGGTCAGCTGGGGGGGCAGGGGGTGGTCAGACCCCATTGGTACCCCAGAACACCCCCCAGAGCCCCCTGAACTCACCTTGTCCCCCGCGAACCAGGTGCGGGAGCCCAGGAAGCGCGAGAACTCCTGGAGCTTCTTGGGAAGCTGCTCCAGGTATCCCGCCTTCAGCTTCTCCTGCAGGGGGGACGGTTGGGGGGGCTGAAACAACCCCGAGAACACCCCCCAGACCCCACAGAACACCCCCGGGCCCCACAGAACACAGGGCAGCAGCCCCGGGGCAGAGAGGGGGGAATGGGAATAGGAACAGGGGAATTGGGGATGGGAATGGGGGATGAGAAGAGGGGAAGGGGGTAAAGGGTGCACCCCAACAGAGGCCCCCACGCCGTTGGTGGCTCGGTCCCCTTGTCCCACGTGGGGGGGACAGCCCCGTGCCCCCCCGCCCGGGGGTACTCACATAGTTGGGGTCGTAGCAAAGCCGGGAGAAGGCCTGCCTGACATCCATGAGCTGGTTTTCCAGCACATCCACGCGCTGCTTCTCCTGCTCCGTCTCACCGCCTGCGGCACCAGGAGGTGTCACCTCCATCCCCATAAAAAGACCCCCCGGGGACCCTGGCGGGTGCTGCGACCCCCCGGCCCCCCGAACTCACACAGGTTGTGCTTGCGGGCGATGTAGCGCAGGATCGCGTTGCTCTGGGTCAGCTTGACGGGGCCGTCGATGAGATACGGGAGCTGGGGGGTTCCGGAGGGGGGTCAGCCCGATGATCCCCCCTCTCCCCGCGCCGCGCCCCTCCCGCCCCCCTCAATCACGTACATTGGGGAAGTCGAGCCCCAGTTTCTCCTTCTCGTTGGTCCAATCGCTCGGGGCAAAATCGGGGGCTGGGGGGGCAGGAGGGCAGAGCAATTGGAGGGGGGGCTCCCCCAGACCCCCCACCTGCCCACGGGGGGGCCCCGCTCTGCCCCCGGAGCCGCGTGTGCCCCCCCAGCCCTGGGGGGAGTCAAAGTCCGATTTGGGGGAGAGATTTGCCCCCCCCGAGCTGCAGGACGGGGTTGGAAGGGGGAGGAAGAGGCACAGGCTGGAAACGGGGCGTCTCTTCCCACTTCCGTGGGTTTTTGACACGGCACAAAGCAGGGGAGGAGGTCTCGGGGTTTGGGGGGTTCACAGCCCCCCCTCACCTGGGCCAGGGTGGTACTGGCGCTCCTGGTAGGGGGTGTCCGTGTACTCCAGCAGCAGGCGGATGGCGTGGGCCAGCTGGGGGGGGACACACACACGGCACCCACCTTTGGCACCTCCACAGCTCCCAAGACCCCCCAAAAGCCCCCGGGGACCTCCAGCACCACCACAGCCTCCACGGAACCCCCGGCACTCCCACACCTTGCTGTGACCCCCTAGAACCACCACCACCCCCAACATCCACCCTGTGACACCCAGCACCCCCCCAGCACTCATCCTGAAACCCCCAGAACTCCGCAACACGCCCCCCTTCCTACGGCCCTCGGCACTGCCACACCGCCAGCACCCCCTCTGGGACACCAGGACCTCCCACCACCCCTTCTGAGAGCCCCGGAACCTCCCCCAGCCCCCTGTGCCCCCCCGGCCCCACTCACCCCGCGGAAGTCCCAGTAGCCCAGTGTCACCACCATGGTGCCCCCTGGCCGCGGCTCTGCGGGACTGTGGCACGGTCCCGGACGGGGCTGGGGACACGGGACAGGGACGGGGGTTGGCCGAGCCCTCCCTGCCCCTCCCCGGGCCCTCCCCTGTCCCTCCCCCCCGCGTCGCCGCTGCCAGGCGGGTTCCAGGGTGTTCTGCCAGCGCTGGCACCGCCACCCCTGCCCGGGACCCCGCCTCAAATCCCTCCCCGACCCCCCCTCGTCTCGGGGACCCCTGACCCACAGCCTGAAGAGAAACAGCCCCCACTCCGTCCCTCAGTCCCCCCGAGTTCCTCCCCCCCCACACTGAAACTCCGGCGTTTTACTGGAAGAGTTTATTTTCCCTGCTGGAGCAGGGTTGGGGGCGGGGGGATCGCTGGTGGAACCCGGGGGGATCGGCGATGTCGGCAGGTCCCGTGGGGTACCGGGGGTCTCAGTGTGTGCCCGGGGCGATGGTGATGCCCCCTCGTCCTGGGTGGGCTCCAGCTCAGCCCCCCCCGCAGTGCTGAGGCCCAGCCTGGAGAAGGTATGGGAGGAATGGGGGAAATGAGGAATGAGGGGACATGGGGACACCAGGGGATACCAGGGCATGGGGACACTGGCGTGGGGACCCCCAGGACACAGGGCCCCTTAAATCAAAGAAATCCTTGAACGATATGTCGAGCACACTTTTATTAGGGCCGGGGAGATGCAGGGGGGATTTGGGCCGCCCGTGCATTCCACCGAGAAAAGAAACACAACAGCTTTTTGTACATTAGAAGGAGTGAAATTCAAAATTATCTCTCCTATTCACTCTTTACAAAGTCTGCCTTATCTAAATAAACATTTGGCTGCCGAACTCCTATTCCTGTCACTGTAGTTACATAAACTTTTATCATCCCAAACGGCTCAGGTTTCCCTCACCCCCTTTTCTGTCTCCCTTGCCCTGCTACACGCTGAAAGTCCCGCGTTCCCTGACTGTCCCTTTTTTTTTACGGACGCTTTATCTTAACTGCCCGCAATTTAGGCAGCAACCTTCGTTAAATTTACAATTTCGCAAAGTCACACTGAACACAGCGAAATTCCAACATGAGAAAGAGTGGTTCTGTTGACTGCACTCGTGGAGCAGATCCTGAGTTACGATCAGGAACGACGGAGCGGTATAAATTAGCGTGAGGGAGTTTGAACGGAGGGACGAAGTTTGAAAAAGGAGTGTAAGAGTATTTTCAGCAGTGACAACCACCGCGGCCACGCCCCCGGCACGTGCAAACATCGAGGCCACGCCCCCGACGTGCAGCCCCGCGGCCACGCCCCTCAGAGGGGCGGAGCTTGAGGGCTCGGGGCGGGGCGAGTGGAAGGGACCCCGGTCCGGGCACAACCCCCTTCGTCCTGAGGGCTCTGCGACCCCCCCATCCCCACGGGACCCCCTTGTCCTGGCGCCTCTGGGAACCCCCACACTCCATGGGGTCCCCCTTATCCCGGGGGGGCCACGAATCCCTCTGTGCCCCCCCCTCAAGCTGCAGGGGGGTCCCCCTTTCGACTCCCTAAGGAGGGGTCTCGTTATGCTGGGGGCA
>NW_026086971.1:0-100729 GCF_022539395.1 Myiozetetes cayanensis | reverse complement strand
CCCACCAAAACTGTTGCCTAAATGACTGTGGGGGAAAAAGACTCCAAACCAAATTAGGTAGGAGATAAGATAAGGATATAAAGGCTTTAATGAGTCCCCAGGCTTTCTGAAATACCCCCAGCACGCACTCTTGAAATACAGATGTCCACAGTTTTTATAATGATTTTTACCCAATCCCCGTCCAGTCACCACCCAGGTTCTACCCACGCCACGCCTCTTGGAAATTGGGTCTGGGGGCGTTTTGGGACCCCCTCTTCTTCATCTTCGTCTTCCTCTGACCACGTAATGTCCTTGGAAGCCTTCTAGAATTCTAGGTCTGAGGGTTGTTGAGTCTATGGCTGTATCTTCTTCCATAGGGTTAGGGTGTTCTTCTACAATTCTACCTTGAAAAAGAGACTAAACAGGTTGTGGAATTTAGGGAATTGATATGGGAATGGGTAACAGGGGTTTGAGTTGTTGTGTTAAAGGGTAAAGGGATAATATGCTGCTATTCTAAAATCTACATTTACTACATAACTACTTTTAAGATCTACAAAAATTAAAAAAATAAAACATCAAAACTCCAAGGTATCACCAGTGAGGGAAGACCTCCATTTTCAGCTTCTCCAGGCCACCCCGGGGGCCCTACTACGTGGCAACAACCAATGATCCAACAGTGCCCCCTTCTGACTGGCACAGAGCACTGCAGGCTCTGCATCTCCAGTGATCCAACAACGCACCTTGCTGGTTGTGGTTAGAATTGCACCAAAGGGCACAAACTGAACTGTTTACTTGTTTTGTTTGTTTTGAAGGGGATTATTTTTGGGTATAAGATTATTGTTTGGTTGTTTTATTTGTGTTCTTTCGTTGTTTCTGCCAATACACATATGTCTTCTAATAAAGGGCTGTCATTTTTTCCTTTTTTTCCACGTTTTTCTCAATTGAACCTCTTAATTTTGGATTTACAATTGCTTAGAGGGAGGAGTTTGGGTCTTCCTCATAACTCATCCTCAGCAAAACACTTGTGTCTCATTAAATTGAGACATTTTTTGGTGCCCAATAGGGGGCACGAGATGGGAAAAGTGGAAAAGGAATAACTGCCCTTGTGTGATTTATACCTGTTTTTGAACCTGTAGGCACCATGATGTTTGGGGTTGTTGCTTTCCTCTGGCATATAATCATACCAAGATATCTGTCCCACCTGTTGATGTATTTCAACTCAGATATTAAGACCCTCTTTGCAATAAGTACCTTTGAGTTTTTGCCTTGGGTTTATGACACAGCAAACTCAGCACCTGTGATTTTCGTCTGGAATATGTCCTCAAGGAGACACTACTGCTCTAGCCTACACTATGTCCTCTGGGGGTTTAAGGATAATGGCACCCATCCCTATGGAGAAATGCAGGGGGGTATATTTGCCCAACCCTTCATCCATTTTCCCTTTGGATCCAATACAATGGCCTCTGGGAAGTTTAAATTCTTCCTAGATGTCGGAGACATTTTACTTTTTGGGCTTTTCGTGCAAGTTTGTACCATTATGGTATAGCTAATATATGAAGCTAGGGCCAGGAATTATCGAGAACAGGCCCAGAAACCTGACCCAGGGGTGGAAAACCTTGAATGGCATGGGTTATGGGAGGATATGGGTAAATTCCTAGAAAGTTGTTCAGCTCCTACAACATGGAGGCTCACTCTCGAACAACTCCTAAACCCTACAAAGATAATGACAGCTGTGAGGGAGAGAGGTCGTGGTAGACCCATGGAGAGGCAGCTAGAAGTTGCATGTGGGGTTTTGGCCTTTGCCTACTGGAAGCTGCTCGGTATGGTGCAGCCCTTCCAGGGAAAAGGAAAAGACAAAAACAAGATGCCTTCTACCAGGGTGACTCCAGATAAGGCCAATTCCAAGGGACAGAACAAACCAATGGAAGTTGCCCCTATCCAAAAGAGGAAATAAAAGACCACTTGATGATGATGGGGAGGCAGGACCCTCACAGGCAACTAACCCGGAGCCAGAAATCATCACTGAATCCTTATCATATAACAACCTCTGGAGCTTACGGGCGGATGTTATTCATCTTTCGAATGAGCCCATTCTGGCCTGGATGGTCCGAGTTTGGGACTCCATGGGTGATGCCATAAACCTTGATGGCGGTGAAGCAAGGTTCTTGAGGTCTATAGCCCAGGATGTGGGTATTGAGGAGGTGTTTGTGAGACAATCTAAGCCCCTGTCTCTCTGGGCATGGTTGTTGGATGGTGTGAGGAAGAGGTTAATTTACAGAGATTCCTTGCAGGTAGACCATTATGCAAAGGGCTGGAAAACCATGGAGGAGGGGATCCTATGCCTGAAGGAAATGGCACTGTTGGAGGTACTGTTTGGAAGGGATGGGCAAGCCACTGACGATCCTGACAAGGTTAAATGTACACCACAGATGTGGTGGAGCTTCACACATATGGGGCCGTCTGCACATACCAGTTACCTGACATCATTTCAGGCTGGGGAGAAGCGAGAGCGAGTGATGTCTATAACAAATAAACTTTGCTTGTATGAAAGTATGATCCAAGGACCATTACAAGCCTGCATTTCCACTGTAGAGACATTGATCAATGACCTCAAGACACTAACTACAGAGATAAAAGATCAACAGGAGAAAGAGAGGATTGAGAGAAACAGTTCCCATGTGGTACCAGTGAGAACCAGACGCCCCCCAACTAGAGAGAGTAGACAGACCTCAAAAACTGAGTTGTGGTATTTCCTATCTGACCATGGAGAAGACATGGGACAGTGGGACAGGAAACCTACCCATGCCCTGGCAGTCCAAGTACAAGAGTTGAAACAGAGGAAAAAAGGAAAGTCTGTGAAAGTGAGTGCAGTACCGGTCTCCTGTGGGCAGGGATCTGACCCGCTAGAAGGTACCGCCCATCGTAATTCACATAAGGAAAACTGTGACGAGAAGGACAGAGACCAGTATTAGAGGGGTCCTGCCTCTAGCCAGGGAGAGGAACGGGACAACCATGTCTATTGGAATGTGTGGATCCAATGGCCTGGCACATCAGACCCACAAGAATACTGGGCTTTGGTTGACACTGGCACTCAGTGCACAGTAATGCCCTCAGGACATGTGGGACCAGAGACTATTTCCATTTCTGGGATGACAGGAGGGTCTCAAGAGTTGACTGTGTTGGAAGTTGAAGTGAGTTTGACCAGGAAGGAGTGGCAGAAACAACCCATTGTGACTGGTCCAGATGCCCCATGTATCCTGGGCATTGACTACCTTAGGAATGGGAATTTCAAAGACCCCAAGGGACATAGATGGGCTTTTGGAATAGCTGCTGTGGAGACAGAGGAGGTTAAGCAGTTGAATTCACTACCTGACCTCTCAGAGAACCCTTCTGCTGTGGGACTGTTGAAGGTTGAGGAACAGCGAGTGCCAATTACCACTACAATAGTGCATTGTCGGCAGTACCGAACGAACCGAGACTCTGTGATCCCCATCCATAAGATGATCCATGAGCTGGAGAGCCAAGGAGTGATCAGCAAGATCCATTTCCCCTTCAACAGCCCCATTTGGCCTGTGCATAAGTCTGACGGAGAATGGAGACTGACTGTGCTCTATCGTGGCCTGAATGAACCCACCCTGCTGCTGAGTGCCCCGCTTCTAGACATGAACTGGAGTCCAAGTCAGCAAGGTGGTATGCCACTACTGACATTGCAAATGCGTTCTTCTCCATTCCCTTGGCAGTAGAGTGCAGGCCGCAGTTTGCTTTCATGTGGAGGGGAGTGCAGTACACCTGGAACTGACTGCCCCAGGAGTGGAAACACAGTCCCACCATCTGCCACAGACTGATCCAGGCTACACTAGAGAAGGGTGAGTCCCCAGAACACCGACAGTACATTGATGACATCATTGTATGGGGAGACACAACAGAAGAGGTTTCTGAGAAAGGAAAGAAGATCATCCATATTCTCCTCGGAGCTGGGTTTGCCATCAAAAAGAGTACGGTCAAGGGACCTGCCTGAGAGATCCAGCTCCTGGGAGTAAAGTGGCAAGATGGACGTCAACAGATCCCAACTGAAGTCATCGATAACATTACAGCAATGGTCCCACTGACCAGCAAGAAGGAAACACAAGCTTTCCTGGGTGCCATAGGTTTATGGAGAATGCACATCCCTGAGTACAGTCAAATCGTAAACCCTCTCTATCTGATAACCTGCAAGAGGAATGATTTCCATTGGGGTCCTGTACAGCAGTAAGCATTTGATCAGATTAAGCAGGAGATTGCCCATGCTGTAGACCTTGGGCCAGTCAGGACAGGACCAGATGTGCAGAATGTACTCTACTCTGCATCTGGGGATAAGGGCCTCTCCTGGAGCCTCTGGCAGAAGGTGCCTGGCGAGACCCGAGGCCACCCACTTGGATTCTGGAGCCGAAACTATAGAGGGTCGAAAGCCAATTACACTCAAACAGAAAAAGAGATCCTAGTAGCTTATGAAGGAGTACAAGCTACCTCAGAGGTGATTGGCACAGAAGAACAGCTCCTCCTGGCTCCTTGGCTACCGGTATTGAGTTGGATGTTCAAAGGGAAGACGCCCTCTAGGCATTATGCCTCTGATGCTTCATGGAGTAAGTGGACCTCCCTGATCACGCAACACGCCCACATTGGAAATCTAAATCTCCCTGGGATCCTAGAAATCATCATGAACTGACCGGAAGATGAGAATTTTAGTCTAGCAGATGAAGAAGGGGAGCAGGTGGTACGAGCTGAGGAAGCTCCAGCATACAGTCAACTACCAGAAGAAGAAATACACTATGCACTCTTTACTGATGGTTCCTGCCGCATTGTAGGGATGAAACGTAAATGGAAAGCAGCTCTATGGAGCCCCACATGACAAGTTGTGGAAGCTACTGAAGGAGAAGGTGAATCGAACCAATTCACAGAGCTCAAAGCTGTCCAGTTAGCATTGGACATTGTTGAATGAGAGAAGTGGCCAAAACTTTACCTCTATACGGATTCGTGGATGGTGACCAATGCCCTGGGGGAGTGGTTGGACAAATGGAAGAAGGTCAATTGGAAATTTAGGGGAAAACCCATCTGGGTTGATGATATATGGCAAGACATTGCTATCTGGGTAGAGAAACTGATTGTGAGAGTCTGCAACATAGATGCCCATGTGCCCAAAAATCGAACCAATGAAGAACATCGCAACAATGAACAGGCAGTCCGAGTTGCACAAGTTGAGGTGTCACAGGTGGATCTGGACTGGCAGCAAAAAGGAGAGCTGTTCCTAGCGTGATGAGCCCATGATGCCTCAGGCCATCAGGGCAGAGATGCCACCTATAGATGAGAATGAGACAGAGGGGTGGACTTAAACATAGACACTATTTCCCAGATTATCCATGATTGTGAGACATACTTCCATTAAACAGGCTAAGAGACTGAAGCCCCTGTGGTATGGTGGACACTGGAATAATTGTAGGTATGGGGAGGCTTGGTAGGTTGATTATATCACACTGCCACAGACCCACCAAGGTAAGTGCTATGTGCTCACCATGGTGGAAGCCACCACTGGATGACTGGAGCTGCATCCGGTGCCCCACGCCACTGCCAGAAATACCATCTTGGGTCTTGAAAAGCAAGTCCTGTGGCAACACGGCACCCCAGAGCGAATTGAGTCAGATAATGGGACCCATTTCAAGAACAGTTTAGTTACCACCTGGAGCATGGCATTGAGTGGGTCTATCACATCCCATACCATGAAGCAGCTGCAGGGAAGGTTGAACGGTGTAATGGACTGTTGAAGACTACCCTGAAAGCATTGGGTGGAGGGACTTTCAAACACTGGGATCAGCACCTAGCAAAGGCTACGTGGTTAGCCAACACTAGAGGCTCCGTCAATTGAGCTGACCCTGTCTAATCAGAGTCCCTTCGCACTGTAGATGGAGACAAAGTCCCAGTGATTCACATGAGGGGTGTGTTACGTAAAACAGTTTGGGTTAACCCTGCCTTGAGTAAAGGTAAATCCATTTGTGGAATTGTTTTTGCCCAAGGACCCGGATGCACATGGTGGGTGATGCAGGAAGATTGAGAAACCCGGTGCATACCTCAAGGGGATATTATCTTCACATGAACAGGTCCCTACTGGCTTGCATGGAACACTGCAGGCTCTGCATCTCTAGTGATCCAACAGCGTTCCTTGCTGACTGTGGTTAGAATTGCACCAAAGGCCACAAACTGAACTGTTTACTTGGTTTGTTTGTTTGTTTTGAAGGGGATTATTTTTGGGTATAGGATTATTGTTTGGTTGTTCTATTTGTGTTCTTTCATTGTTCTGCCAATACATGTATATCTTTTAATAAAGGGCTGTTATTTCTTCCTTTTTTCCATGTTTTTCCTCAATTGAAACCTCTTAATTTTGGATTTGAAATTGCTAAGAGGGTGGAGTTTGGGTCTTCCACATAACTCATCCTCAGCAAAACACTTGTGTCTCATTAAACTGAGACACATAGTCAGATGCACCCTGCTTGTCAAAAATATTGATACAAAAAATAAGATAACTTTTAATTCTTGAGTGTTATTGATATCAGAGTTTTGAGATGTAACAGAACTAGTAGTGCTTGCAACAGAATGTATCATAAAAAATTTCTGTCACCAAAGCCTCGATTTAAAGTAACCAACCAAGGAAAGCAAAGAAAGAATAAAGAAAGGAACCTGTGGAGAACTGAAACAGCCAAGCAAACAAAGGAGGGGTATTACACACCCAAGTGCATTGTCTTAAAGTAGTTCATAAGGTGGTCAATTAGGGGGCTCCAGGCAGAAATGACCACCACGGACCCTTGGTGAAACCCCTCCGAGACCTTATAAGGATATGTATATATGTTATTTAGTGCAGGGGAAATGTCATAAATATGTAACAGGATTGTTAGAAATGAAAATGAATAATCATGTAATGCAAACATTTAAGCTGTAGCTAAGGTACCTCGGTGTGCACTTAGGTGGAATGATTCCCAGTGCATCCAGCGTGCAGTAATAAAAGAATGACTGACTCCTAAAACTCACAAATTGAGACTCCTAAAATTCAAAAATTAAGTCTTAGAGGCTTCTTTTAAGTGCCAATTTTAGGCAACATTATAAATATAAAAATGCAACCTGTTTTCCAAGTCAGTTCAGCCAAAACTTATTTCAGATCATTTATAATACTGAACATTCCTGAAAATTTGTACACTAATGAATCACAGAGGAATCTCAGTTCAGACAATTGGAAATGTAGATGCAAGTCTGAAGATAAACTAAATCAGCAATGAACAATGAGCAGAGCAGTTTAAAAATAAAAAAAATTCTATCCCAACAGCTTGTATTCATCTCCCCTTGATAAATTTCATTTTTATTAGGCTGGCACTTTAAATTTCCACTCAAAGTAATGTTTCATACTAAAAAAACCCAACTGTAATATTCATTTCAGAAAAGGGATTTAGGGGTGCATTTTTGTATATGTACTTAACATCCTGGTGATATACTACTGGGTTTCCAAATAGATAAATTATGTTTAACGTCTCAGCTTTAATAAGCCTCAGAAACTGCAGTTATAGAAAAAGAATAGAAAAAAAAGAAACTTTACGTAATATATTAAGTGAAACCAGATGTAATGGAATGCTGAAACCAGCTAACCAAGGACACTTGGTGAAACAACCAAGATAAAAACAGAAGAAGGAACAAACAAGGCCAGCCATCAAAGTGCTAACTAGCAGGGGGAGATGGCAACCACCGACTCACAGCTACCAACCCAAGAAACCCATCAACTCAAGAAGACAGAGCATGCAGACTAATTAGCATAAGAAGTGAAAGAATCATTTAACCAAAAGAAAGTAGAATGCTAATTCATGAGAAAACTGTGTAACTTGTAGCAGATGAACACTGATGCCTTCGTATGCTAAAATGTATAAATAATGAAAAGTTTTGATAGTCATGCTGCTGACTTTGTGAATTTACCACCCAGTAC
Organism: Myiozetetes cayanensis; assembly: GCF_022539395.1. Lineage (NCBI taxonomy): Eukaryota > Metazoa > Chordata > Aves > Passeriformes > Tyrannidae > Myiozetetes > Myiozetetes cayanensis. The sequence continues at coordinate 92,754 of NW_026086971.1, read as the reverse complement.
CCCTTTCTATGCAGAACTGTGAATAAATCAAATACCTTGACTGTGTCTGGATTGGCTTCTTGCACACCGGGTGAAAGAACCTGTTTGAGGACAACAGTAGAACATGTAACAAATAGTTACCATTTTCAGGGAAAGTGTGAATACATTTAAGTTCTCCTTTTTGACAAAACATTTATCATAAGACAGTATTTGCTGTGCAAACTGGATGGTAGCTGATTTTTTTTCCAGTCAATATGAGGTTTCATAATCAGTTCCTGTTATAGGCATCAACCCTTCATTCATTCAATCAATCATAAAAATGTGACTTACTAGAAAAGGAAACATAGAGTCTAAAGGCACAGAATAATTTTGTTGTTCTACTAGGAATCTGTAAACAAAGAATCATTTTAATTTAGGAAATCCAAGTCTAGGAAAGTAAAAAGGCATTTGAAGCAGGTTTTTAGCTAGCCAACTTCCTTAAAGATCCAAAGGGTTTCGAGGTCTACAAAGTATGCACTAAAATACCATATTTCAAAAAGTAGCAAGGCAAATAGTATTCTCATTATTTCAAAAAAGTTACAATGGTAGTGTAGGCATACACAGTATAACTTGGTTACAATGTTATTACTACATAGCCCTATAAATGTTTCCTTTCTATATAATCAGAGATTAAGTGAGGATTTCAGATGAACACAAAACCATCCTTGTACCGCAATCATCTACCACTGGCAACAGTTTTTCAGCATCAGCAATGTTTGCTCTGCTTGTTTAGTCACATTTATACTGAGAAAAGTCCACAAATCAGAGATTAAACACTGCCATACTTGTGAAGAGCTTCTTCTAGTTTTTGTGTCACTTTTTGAAAAAAGAGTATTTGCTGTTGCAAGAAATGCTGCATCTGTGATTTAAAGTCCCTCACACGAATTTTGTGGAAATGATTAATTTCTGAGAGGGTTGCAAAAGAAATAATGTTACAGCGTTCTTGAATGCCCTCAGCTTTTGGGAGCTCCATCTTCCCCTCTTCCACATGTCACTTACTCTCCTTTACTTTGGTAAGGGCTCCTGGGTAAAGAACAAAAGAAAACAGTTGAACTGTGAGGACAATGTAGACTCAACTACTGTACTTCAACAAGTGATTTAATAACAGCAACAAGGATTCATAGAAAGTTCATTCTACATGTATTTATATCTGTGCATATATATATATATGAATGAAAAGGAATAAAATAAAAACTTTTTCAGATGGGAAATCACAGAACATTGAATCTTGTAAAAAAAATACTTCTTTTAAGGCTCTAGCTTGGAAAAGTTAGTAAAAGATGCCTATTTCAAAATCTTAAAAATCAGATGGTGTCCTTCAGAGAATATCTGATAAATATACCAGCAGTGGAAAGAAATTAAAACACTAGAAAACTAGTCAGATCAATTTAAGCCTACATAAACACCAGAAAAATAGCCTCATTCAGAAATCAGACTTTGTGAAACATTACATTTCACAATTTTTTTGAAACATCAAAAGGAGATCTGAATACACAAAATCTTGCCAATACACCATTCTGCTTTTAAACTGCAGATATCCCAAAATTAATTATCGATTACTAGATAATCTAAAAGTTTATTTCAAAGTTGTAGAAATCCAGCTAGAGCTAACACAATCTTGCAAGATCTAGAAGAAACACAGAACAAAAGAACGGATAGTCTTCCTCCTCCAAAGACCTAATTAAAGCACATGCATCTTATAAAACCAAAATATCACCCAAACCAGACTCATCCAAAACAGACATATGGTGACACATAATATCAAGATGAGGCTTAGACATTTATTGTTCATGTCTCAATTTCCCATAAGACCAACTTCTTTACCTTAAATATTATATACATGTTTTATTCATATAACTAAAACTAGTCAGATCAATAAAGCTTTTACCTTCTCACAAAATGTTAGTGATATGGCATTTTTCACAACCTTTATGATCACAGAAGTTACTTGTTCCTTCAACTATTTGTAATGTCTTAACTAACTTTCCCCTTCATACTACACTTCTTAACATATATGGTGGGTTGACCCTGGTTAGATGCCAGATGCCCACCAAAGTCATTCTATCACTCCCCTCCTAAGCTGGACAGGGGAGAGAAATTATAACAAAAGGTTCCTGGGTGGAGATGAGGATGAGGAGAGATCACTCACTGATTACCATCACGGGCAAAACAGACTTGACTTGGGGAAATTAACTGAATTTATTGCCAATCAAAATCAGAGCAGGATAATAAGCAATAAACCCAAAACTTTAAACACCCGTGACTGTCCCTTCTTCCTGGGCTCCCAATTTCTCTTCTTCCTTCCATCCCAAGCAGTGCAAGGGTACAGGGAACGAGGGTTGCAGTCACTTTATCACCTACTGTTTCTACTGCTCCTTCCTCCTCACATTCTTCCCCTACTCCAGTGTGCGGTACTTCCAATGGGAGACAGTCCTCCACAAACTTCTCCAACATGAGTCCTTCTCATGTTCTTCAAGAACTGCTCCAGCATAAGCCCTTTCCATGTAACCTTTTCACAGAGTGCAGTCCTTCAGGAAAAGGTTGCTCTAGTGTGGGTCCCCCATAGGGTCAAAAGTCCTGCCAGAAAATCTGCTCCAATGTGGGCTCCTCTCACCACATGCTCACTGCTCCTGCTAAAAACTGCTACAGCACAGGTTTCCCAGGGGATCATAGCCTCCTTCAGGCATCCACCTGCTCCAGCATGGGGTCCTCTATGGGTCACAGGGGGATCTCTGCACCCCCGTGGATCTCCATGGGCTGCAGGGGACAACCTGCTTCACCATGGGATATACCATGGGTTGCAGGGGAATGTCTGCTCTGGTGCCTGCAGCACCTCCTCCTTCCCTGACCTTGGTGTCTGCAGAGTTGTTTCTCTAACATATTCACTACTCTCTCTTGCTGCAGGTTCCTGACACAATTTTTTCTTTCCCCCCTTCTTAAATATGTTATCCCAGAGATGCTACCACTGTCACTGATTGTCTTGGCCTTGTCCAGTAGCGGGTCCATCCTGGAACTGGCTGGCACTGTCTCTGCCAGACACTGGGGAAGCTTCTGTCAGCTTCTCACAGAAGTCCCCCCTCCTGTAGCTCCCCCTGCTACCAAAACCTGGCCATGCAAAACCAATACACCATACAAATGACTACAGTTCACAGACAGGACTCCCTATACATTGCCTTCAATAAATGTTTTCCTACAGTTCCTACAGTGACACTAGCCAGCAAACTAACAGAGAAAGTTCTCTGCCTATATCTTTCCAGAGGAAAATGTCCACACTATCTCCTGGGGAATCAGGTTTTTATTCTTGTCAACTGGAATCCACACATTTAGCAAACACCATAAAACAGTAAAAATGCAGTTCATCAGTAGTGATGTTATCTTCCTTTCCTTCATATGTCCATTTAACAAGGCATTTTGAATGTCTTCCCCCAGTGCCCTGGCATATGCAATTCAGATTTGGAACATGACTTTGTGCACAACAGTCTGAGTTTGCTCTATGGGCAGTGATTTGGGAGGAAACTGGGCTGCACAGCTGCTGCTCACAGCATATTGTTCCCACTTCTCTTGTTGCCCTGCCTGCTATGGCTAATGTGGCCCATCTTCAACCCCTCACCAGGCAGTCAGGTAGAATGGAGGATCAAGGTATGCTCTTACTACAGTGTTGTAGTGGTTTTGAGTCTAGGCCTTCCTTGGTGACCAGGTAGTAACCAAGGAACCAAGGCCATGTTCCCAGTATTCCATACGATTTTTATGTAAGCAAGACTATAAATAAGAAGAGAGAGGAAACTCTTGCTCTTTTTCTTCTGACGGACTGAAGGCAAAGGTTCTTTGCTGTCGCTCTGCCCAGGTGAAGGAGTGAGGCCTAGTGCACCTACTTGGTCTTGAGAGGCAGATAGTGCTGACAGTTGTTTGGTGTGGTTTGCTGTTCTCTTGAGGGAAGTATTTGCTTTTTAGCCCTTTTTCCCTTTTCCCTTTCCCTTCCCTTTTTCCCTTTTGGGGAGTTCCCCTTAATTCTATTTATATATATATATATATATAAATGTGTTTCACTTGAAATTCAGTTTGGTTTGGGTTCCTCTTTTTTTTTTTTTTTTTGTGAACTTTTCGGTTTGTCCGAGAGAAGGGAGAGGGAGGGGGAAGGTTCTGTCCCTGTGGTCCAGGCACTTGGTTGGGAGCCAAGTCCAACCTGAGATATTTTTTGGAGGTTCCACCGAGATTACCCGTGGGTTGTTTTGGTAACAATTCTTGGGCAGGTGGTCAAGTTCTGCCAAACATCCACTTTGTTTGGGAACAGTGCTGGGAGAGTTGCCAAGAGGGATTTGTTTATATAAATATACCTCTTGTTTAGGAACAGTGAAAACAACTATATAAATAATGGTCACTTTCTTAATTTTCAATGTACTTTTAACAGCCTTCGCACCTGTTCTGGGCTTCTTCATGTGGGATCATCCAGATCCAATGGTGTTCAATTGGCGAGACATTTGGGAAAGGTATTCCTCCTTTCTTGACATTAAATGCTGGATGATAGAGATTCCCAAACTGACTGTTGTCTCTAATTATTATTTGAATTGTGTTGCAACAATTTTGTTAATGATAAAGGTGATGGACATATCTTTTAAAATTGGAAGGATTGTGTTCTGCTGGTTTCCTTGATATAGGAAAGGTCAAACCTCAAAGGGATTAGCTGGAGATTTGGAAGAGGGTTTGAAAAGGGCAGTTCCTGGTTGGCAAGGAGCATGGGAAGATTTTGGTAAATGGATAGGGCATGTGGCACCTCCCATTACTTGGGACTTCACGCCAGAACAGGCATTTGATCCTAGTGAGATAACCCATCGTTTAATGGAGGGTTGTCTTTCATACAAGGATCCTAATACACGAATCTCTGGTCTGTGTTGGGGTTTGGCTAGTGCTTATCGAGCCACTGTAGACCATACTCAGAAGGCTAAGGTTGAGACAGGGAAGTAAACTATGCCACTCAGAATCAGTGATGTTCCTATGGAGTCCACAAAAATCAGAGTCCAGATGCCACTTGAAACCGACATTGCTTTTAATGAGTCAACTAAGTGTAAGGCTAAGGCACAACTTGAAGTCAGCACAGTTTCTACCAAACCTGCTGACATTGGAGTTCCAATTATGGACTTTATGAACATGGGAACTCACATGACAGCACCTACAGTCAACTCTATGACCAAGACCGGGGCCCATACCACAAATTCTGAAATCACTATTGCCCCCATAACAAAAAAGAAGAAGTGGATAAGGGAGGATGCAGGGTCCAGAAGCTTAGCTCCACGATTGAGACGTGTAACTGAAGAAGAAGAAGAAGAAGAGGGAGTAAAGGGACCAAGAATTCCACTTTGCAGGGAATTTATCCCATCCGACTATCGACTGAAGGAAGAGGAGGAAGAAGCAGCCGTGAGAGAAGGAACACGTCCCAAAGAATTAGGAACACATCCAAAAGAGAAGGGGATGTGTCCAAAGGAAGAAGGGGCAGTAACTCAAATGTCTGATAAAACACAAAAACCACCAAGGAGAATGTTGACACCTGACTATACTCTTCTTGACTGTTCAACAGAGGAGATGGAAGATTATCTGAAATCCTCATCCCAGGGTCCAGAGGACTATTCATTACCTCCACCCGTCAGGAGTCCATCCAGGCACTGTACTCGGTCTCCATCTCCACAACCCAGAAAACCATCCCCATGGCGTACCCAGCCCCTGCCTCTACCTCCACAACACAGAAGCCCATCCCCGAGTTAGGGTCTGTCTCCACCTCCACGTGAGAGAGGCAGAGTGGAAACAGTTCTGCGTAGATAGGTCAAAAGAGAAGTGGAAATGGATAGGAGGGACATCCATCCTGAAGCGGGAGTTGTGCGAACATCTGAAGTACTACGATCAGTGACCCCAGTAGAGCTCTGGGATTTAAGAAAAGATTACAGTTGCCGACCTGGTGAACGGATTCTAACCTGGTTGGTACGATGCTAGGATAATGGAGCTAGAAACCACATGCTGGAAGGTCATGAAGCACAACAGTTGGGATCCCCTGCTCGAGATCGTGAGATCGAACAAGGAATTGCACGAGAGCCATATAATCATAGTCTCTGGCTCCGGATTCTTAATGCTGTGAGAGAGAGATAGCCATTTAAAGAATATTTAACAAGTTCTCCAGGAAAGTGGACAACTGCAAAAGAAGGTGTTCAATACCTACGGTAATTGACCATGCTTGAACTCATCTATAGTAATCCGAACTATTACGATATCTTAGACCCCGCTAATCTCCCACGTACAAATCCAATGTGGAGAAAAGTGATTAAAGGTGCCCCTGCACCATATGTCAACTGCTTGATTTCAGTATTCCATCCAAAGGCAGATGAATCGGATGTAGAAACCATGTGTCAATGGATACAGAGCATAGCAGAGAATTTGGAAGATCTCTCTGATGTCTGACATCAACCCACCAGCTCTAGGGAAAGAATGGAGAGAGAATATGAATATTCCAGTTATGAGGATGACTACAAAGACAGAGATGACAGAGATTACCGAGATTACAGAGACAGACCAGTAAAGCGGTCTAGACCATGAGCTCGACCTCAACCTCAATCTTGGTCCAGATCTTGGTCAAGAACTCCTCCCCTTACACGCACGAGGGAAGGCCCTAAATGCAAATTGCGTAATCAACTGTGGTCCTACCTGCACAAACAGGGAGAGAACATGAAAAAATGGGATGGGTAACCTACTTCCAAACTTGAGGTCAGAGTGAGAGAGTTGAAGCAGAAGGAAACCAGTAAGAAATTTGTCTATGTAGTTGATGCGGATTTCTTGGAAAAGCAATTGCGATCTCCACATCACAAGAAGGTTGAAGTCCACTTCTGTGACAACAAGAAGGTCTCTGGTGGAGCAAAGAGGACATCTGACAGTGAATGCTCTGACAAGGACCAATAGAGGGGCCCTGCCTTCTGCCAGGAGAAGGAAAGGGACCAGGAAGATAATCGGGTTTACTGGGTTGTGTGGGTTTGATGGTCTGGCACTTTGGATCCACAGAGATACTGAGCTTTGATAGATACCGGTGCCCAGTGTACACTGATGCCATCTGAACACAAGACTACAGAGACTGTTTCTATTTCTGGAGTGACAGGACGGTCACAAGAACTGTCAGTGGTAGAGACCAAAGTAAGCTTGACTGGAGACCAATGGGAAAAGCATCCCATTGTGACAGGGCCAGAAACCCCTTGTATCCTTGGTATTGATTACCTCAGAAGAGGATATTTCAAGGACCCGAAGGAGTACCGATGGGCTTTTGGTGTAACCATGGTGACTGAGAAGAAATCCAAGAAATGATCTTCCCTGCCTGGCCTCTCAGAAGATCCTTCTGTTGTAGGATTCCTGAGAGTCGATGATCAACAAGTGCAAATAGCCACTTCAACAGTGCATAGGCGACAATACCGGACCAATCGAGATGCTGTGATTCCCATTCATAAAATAATCCAGAAGTTGGAGAGTCAAGGGGTGGTCAGTAAGACTCACTCACCCTTCAACAGCCCCATCTGACCTGTACGCAAGTCTGATGGAGAATGGAGACTGACGGTAGACTATCGTGTTTTGAATGAAGTCACGCCACCATTGAATGTCGCTGTACCAGATATGATGGAGCTCCAGTATGAGCTGGAGTCCAAGACAACGAAGTGGTACGCCACTATTGACATCGCAAATGCATTTTTCTCCATTCCCTTGGCAGAAGAGTACAGGTTGCAGTTTGCTTTCACGTGGAGGGGCGTGCAATACACCTGGAATCAACTGCCCAGGGGTGGAAACACAGTCCCACCATCTGTCATGGGTTGATTCAGGTTGTACTGGAGAAGGGTGAGGCCCCAGAACACATACAATACATTGACGACATCATTGTATGGGGGGACACAGCAAAGGAAGTTTTCAAGAAAGGAGAAAAGATTATACATATTCTCCTCAAAACCGGTTTTGCTATTAAAAAGAGCAAGGTCAAGGGACCTACCAGAGTGATCCAATTCCTAGGGGTGAAATGGCAAGATGGAAGGCACCAGATTCCAACCAACTTTATCAATAAATTTGTAGCAATGGCTCCACTGACAAACAAAAAGGAGACCCAAGCTTTTCTGGGAGCCATAGGCTTCTGGAGAATGCACATCCCCGAGTACAGCCAAATTGTGAGCCCTCTTTATTTTGTGACCCATAAAAACAATGATTTCCAATGGGGTCCTGAACAACAGCAGGCTTTCAGGCAGATCAAGCAAGAGATTGCACATGTCGTGGTTCTTGGATCAGTTAGGACGGGACCAGATGTAAAGAATGTACTTTACACTGCAGCAGGAGATAACGGTGCCTCCTGGAGCCTTTGGCAAAAGGTGCCTGGTGAAACACGAAAGCGACCACTTGGCTTCTGGAGCTGAAGCTACAGAGGATCTGAAGTCAACTATACCCCTATGGAGAAGGAAATACTGGTGCCATATGAAGGCATACAAGCAGCTTCAGAAGTGATTGGCACTGAAACGCAGTTCTTCCTAGCACCCCGACTACCGGTGCTGAGTTGGATGTTCAAAGGGAAAGTGCCTCCTTCACATCATGCTACCAATGCTACGTGGAGTAAGTGGATTGCTTTGGTTACGCAACGTGTCCGAATTGGAAACTCAAATCACCCCGGAATTTTGGAAATCATAACTAATTGGTCTGAATGTGGGAACTTCAATCTGGCAGATGAAGAAGAAGAAGAGTCAGTGAGTCGAGTTGAAGAAGCTCCACCATATAATCAACTGCCAGATAAAGAGACGCGCTATGCTCTTTTCAATGACAGTTCTTACCGTATTATAGGAAGGAACCGGAAGTGGAAAGCAGTTGTTTGGAGTCCCACCTGACAAGTGGCGGAGGTCACTGAAGGTAAAGGCGAATCGAGTCAGTTTGTGGAACTCAAAGCCGTCCAATTGGTCCTAGACATCGCAGAAAGAGAAGGATAGTCAAGGCTCTACCTCTACACTGACTCATGGATGATAACCAATGCCCTATGGGGATGGCTAGAACGATGGAAGAAAATGAGTTGGAAGCACAGAGAAAGACCCATATGGGCTGATGATTTGTGGCAGGACATCACTTCTAGAGTAAAGAAACTAGATGTGAGAGTCCGCCATGTAGATGCCCATATACCCAAAAGTTGAACCAACGAAGAACATCGTAACAACAGACAAGTGGATAGAGCTGCACAAATTGAAGTGTCACAAGTAGACCTGGACTGGCAACATAAAGGAGAGTTGTTCCTAGCCCAATGGGCCCATGATACTTCAGGTCATCAGGGCCAAGATGCCACCTATAGATGGGCATGAGACCGAGGGGTGGATTTAACCATGGATTCTATTTCCCAGGTTATCCATGACTGTGAAACTTGTGCTGCTATCAAGCAGGCAAGAAGATTGAAACCCCTATGGTATGGTGGATGCTGGGACAAATATAAATACGGAGAAGTATGGCAGATCTATTACATCATGTTGCCACAGACCCGCCAAGGTAAACACTATGTGCTTACCATGGTGGAAGCAACGACTGGATAGTTGGAGACATATTCAGTGCCCCATGCAACAACCTGGAATACTCTTCTGGGTCTTGAAAAGCAGGTCTTGTGGAGACATGGCACTCCAGAGTGAATTGAGTCAGACAATGGGACTCATTTCAAGAATAATCTAGTGGCCACGTGGGCACGGGAGCATGGTATTGAATGGGTCTATCACATTCCATATCATGCACCCTCTGTTGGAAAAGTTGAAAGGTGTAATGGACTGTTAAAAACAACTTTAAAAGCACTAGGTGAGGCAACTTTAAAAAATTGGGATAAACACTTAGCCAAGGCCACCTGGTTGGTAAATACTAGAGGTTCTGTCAACCGAGTTGGTCCTGCCCAAGCAGAATCCCTCCACACTGTAGATGGAGACAAAGTTCCAGTCATTCACCTGAGAGGTATGTTGGTTTGCACCTACCTCAGACCAAGACACACCCATTCATGGAGTTGTCTTCGTTCAAGGGCCAGGGTTGCTGCAGGCATACAAGCGAGCAGGAAAGAATGACACATCTACAAGATGCAAGTTCGAATCCACTTTATTATTATTAAACTGTACAATTTATATTCTTCTGTTCATGCGATCACGAGCACAGTACACTATTACGATTGGCCAGCATACACTGTCCACACGCCTCAGGTAATCCACCGATTTGTGGTTTTGAAGCCCACATTTGCATACAGTTTCTGTTATCGCTGTTTTTCTCATTCTACGTTTGCTGACTCCTGCATTCTTGTAGCAGCAGGTCGTTTCTTGTTTATCTTACTGTTACCTCTTGACCTCTTCAGAACTCAGTATAGTCATGTAAAATTGCTAAGGCCCCAACAAGGGTACACCTGGTGGGTGATGAGGAAGAATGGAAAGATACAGTGTATGCCTCAAGTAAATTTATCCTTGGGGAAAAACTAACTTTGTGCTTCAAGTTGTTTTACAGGAGACCAATCACCAAATGAAAGAGACCTGACCAGAGTTGATACAGGTATCTGATGATGAGACAGTGAACCAGTCCTAAACCTGAACTGTGATTGTAACCAAAGTCCCAAAGATCCAAACCGAGTTAATGTTGAAGCCAATCTTCTACCACATGACAACTACTCCAAAGGGCTATATAAATATATATATGTATATATGCACAGGATATAAGCAAATAAGTGAAAAATAAGTATTAGGTCAAAATAGTATGGAATAAGGGGTGGAGAATGTAGTGGTTTTGAGTCTAGGCCTTCCTTGGTGACCAGGTAGTAACCAAGGAACCAAGACCATGTTCCCAGTATTCCATACGATTTTTATGTAAGCAAGACTATAAATAAGAAGAGAGAGGAAACTCTCGCTGTTTTTCTTCCGATGGACTGAAGGCGAAGGTTCTTTGCTGTCACTCTGCCCAGGTGAAGGAGTGAGGCTTAGTGTGCCTATTTGGTCTTGAGAGGTAGATAATGCCAACAGTTGTTTGGTGTGGTTCGCTGCTCTCTTGAGGGAAGTATTTGCTTTTTATCCCTTTTTCCCTTTTTTCCTTTTCCCTTCCCTTTTTCCCTTTTGGGGACTTCCCTGTAATTCTATTTATATATATATAGAAACGTGTTTCAGTTTGGTTTGGGTTCCTTTTTTTTTTTTTGTGATCTTTTTGGTTTGTCCGAGAGAGGGAGAGGGAGGGGGAAGGTTCTGTCCCTGTGGTCCGGGCACTTGGCTGGGAATCAAGTCCAATCTGGGACAAGTGTGCTGGTTTCGGCTGAGGTAAAGTTGATTCTCTTCCCAGTGACTGGTATGAGGCTGTGCTTTGGATTTTTGTCTCAGTTTAAATGAGACACAGGTGTTTTGGTGAGGATGAGTTATGAGGAAGACCCAAACTCCTCCCTCTAAGCAATTGTAAATCCAAAATTAAGGGGCTCCAACTGAGGGGAAAAAAAGTGTGGAAAAAGGAAAAATAACAGCCCTTTTTTAAAATATATATGTGTATTGGCAGAAAGAAAACAAGTAAAACAACCAGACAATACTCCTATACCCACAAATAATCCCCTTCAAAACAAACCAATGAAAAAACACAGGAGAAAAAAAAAAGGTAAACAGTTCAGTTTTCACCCTTTGGTGCAATTCTAAGGAAAGTCAACAGGGGGTGCTGTTGGATCACTGGAAATGCAGAGCCTGCAGTGTTTCATACTGGTCGGCAGGGGGCATTGTGGGATCACTGGTCATTGCCACATGGAGTGACACCCTCCAGGGTGTGTTGGAGACACTGAAAATGGGTTTCCCTTCCCCGCCCCCCACACTGGGAAAGGGGAGAGAGAGGAGGGAGAGAAACAACAAAAAAAGTCCTTCCCAATGGGAAAACTCATTCTGTCCTGATGACCAAATCATGCAGTATAGTTTCAGTATAGTTTTTCCCTCTCCCTTTGATGTGCACAAGAACCACTGCTAAGAAAGAAAAAAATGAGAACAAGGAAGGGGAAAAACCTCCTGAAACAGTTCCTCTCCAATGAAAAATCCAAGCAGAATCCACAGCTAACAGCCAGGTTGAGAACAAATCCCACTCCAAGCCTCCACTCCTACCTTGTTCCAGCTTCAGTAGTAGCCTGAACTTCTCTAAAAGCAAGATTCTGAGGGCCATTAACTAGGAATGTGGCCTTACAGGCAGCTCCTTTTGTGTTCTTTAATTGCCCATTTCAGCATCTCCTTCATGCAGTGGGCAGGGGGAAGGGAAAAATTCCTGCTTCTAAGAACCAGCAAAACCATGACAATTTGTGCTGAACACAGATATGATAATACTGAGATGTTTTTGTTATTGCTGAGTAGGGTTTACACAGAGTCAAGGCCTTTTCTGCTTTTCATACTGCCACAATGGCAAGGGGGCTGGGGGTGCATGGGAGATTGGGAGGAGACACAGTTAGGACAGGTGACCTCAACTGACCAAAGGGCTATTCCAGTCCATATGACATCATGCTCCGTATATAAAGCTGGGGGGATGTGGCGGTTTGACCTTGGTTGGACACCAGGTGCCCACCAAGCTGCTCTATCACTCCCCTTCCCAGTTGGACAGGGGAAAGGGAATAAGATGGAAAATGACTCGTAGATTGAGATAAGGCAGTTTACTAAAGCAAAAGTGAAAGCTTGCACACACACAAGTGAAGAGGAAAATAACAAGGTTTATTCTCTACTTCCCATTAGTAAGAGATGTCCAGTCACTTCCCAAGAAGCAGGGTTTCATCACGCATAGCAGTTGCTCAACAGGTAAACATTGTAAATAACAAATGTCCCCTCTTCCTCCTCCTTCTCTTAGCTTTTATATCTGAGTTGAGGTCATATGGTATGGAATATCCCTTTGATTAGTTTGGGTCAGCTGACCTGGTTGTGTCCCCTCTCTGGATCTTGCCCTCGATTGGGGGGGGGAGGAATGTTGAGAAACAGTGCTGATGCTGTGCCAACCCTGCTCAGCAGTAGCCAAAACACTGGTATGTTATAAACCTGTTTCTAGCTACCAAAGCAAAGCACAGCACTGTGAGGGTTGCTATGGGGAAATGAACTCCAGCTCAGTCACACACAATACAGGGAAGAAGGAGGAAGGGGGGCACGTTTGAAGTAATGGCGCTTGTCTTTCCAAGTAACCGCTATGTGTGATGGGGCCCTGCTCTCCTGGAGATGGCTGAACACCTACCTGCCCATGGGAAGCAGTGAATTAATTCCTTGGTTTGCTTTGCTTGTGTGTGCAGTTTTGGCTTTCCCTATTAAACTGTCTTTATCTCAACCAACGAGTTTTCTAGTTTTTACTCTTCTAATTCTCTCCCCAATCCTGCTGGTGGGGGAGTGAGTGAGCAACTGCATGGTGCTTAGTTGCTGGTTGGAGTTAAACCACGACATACAGGTAACTTAAAATGCCATATGATTTGGTAGACTTATGGAAAAAGAGCTTTTTGGATATTTGAAATGTAATGAGGGTTGTGCCTTGCATTATAAATAAATCTGGAATTTCTAAATTCAGAGAAGCCTGTGTGATTTTTCTCTGTACAACTTCTAACAACAACTTCTTAACTTGGTTGGGGGGTGTTTTAAGTAGCAAATACGCAGAAAATATTTTCTCTGTAATCACTACTTCTCTATTCTTAAATTAATATTTTTTTCCTTAATTTGCATTTAGGTTGAACTCTTCGTGGCATCTCCTGTCTGCAGTGCTGGTGCTAGCTCTTGGTTGCGAACATAAGAAATTTCCCTCTGGTGTGACACACTTGCAGAAAGACCATACAGAAGATTTTCCTTTTCTTTTTTAAACTGTGGCAGGAAAATTATTAACAAGGTTAAGTGTACACTGAAGACTGCATGGTCGAGGATGCTGGTATTTGAGTGGCAGAGGCCATACTCCGAATCTACTGTGCCAAATAATTGCCTGGAGGTCAAGAGCAGAGACTGTCCCCAGGGGTTGTGAGGTGGTGGCAGGGCCTGGTTCCACACCTTCCCAGTCCCCATGGCCCCCCAGCACGCTGCCTAAAAGCTTGGCACCAACTGCTACAGCTGATTGACCTCATCATCTCCAGCTTGGTCCAGAAAAACAACACTGAAAAATCTTTTCCACATGCAGTAGTGCCAGCAGCAGGACCATGCCAGATGATCCATATTTTCTCCTTCAAGGAGCGAGGAATCTGTGAGGAAGGGCAAAATTTGAAAAATATTTAATCCCCTCTTCTGCAAAGAGGACACTTCTTTCAACAAACAAAACCAAGCTTAGCAAAATTTTTCTCTGTGTTCTGTTGGCATAGCAGAAATCCATGCAAGGCTGTGGAAAACTGAAATTTGGGACTTACTGGAACCCAGATGGAGTTGGTTAAATAAACATGACAACTCTTCAGTTTTGATGAGGGAAACAACTTTAGATGTTATTTCTAGAATGACCAAAATGGAAGAAAAATACTGAAATTTACAGCATCAGCAGCTGAAAGCATAACTAAATTCTGGAGCATGTATAATCTTCAAATTATTTTACATCAATAAAAAACATTCATTATCAAACACTAAACCATTAACCACTAAATGTGTTATGCATTTTTTGTCATAAAAAATAAATAAAAAATTTATAATTACTGAAAGGAATCCAAAGAGAAACTATTAATACTTCTCTCTTAATGCATATAGATTCATACTGGTCCTATACAGGAATTTCCTTTAAAACCTAGGCAGAATACAACTGGAGGTCAGCAATGTATGACAAGAGCTTATGCATATGCTTAAACACAAACTTGCTTGCTTTTTTGAAGTGCCTTAAATGAAGTGTTGAATTATTAGTGAAACAATTAACCTTAAAATAATTTAATAGAGGGAAAATTTTAGCTTATTTTAGTTCAAAGAACCTTACCAAAGCACACATATAAAAGCCAATGTCCTTGTGGAGTAATGGTTAAAAGTTAAAGGTGAATAAGAATTACAGAGGAGAACCAGCTGCTGCTTCCCCCATGAAACATGGTCACAATGCCCCACAAAGGAGGATGCAATAGAAAGGGGAGTGATGTGAAGGCACTGCAACCCCCCTCCACAAACATCCTGCAGGAAGGGGAATATGGTGACACTTTGTAGTTCAAAGACCGTGCCATATCTGTCCACCAAGGAAGGTAGATGCCAAGGACAACTACCCAATTAAGTACTTATGACTAGAGTCACTCAAAGTCCACCTAAACCCAAAGAAATAATATAAAAGTAAGTTGGAAATGAGGAGAAATCAGAGGAAGATTTCCACCAAAATTGCTGGGATCAGCTGTCGGGCTGAACCTGTCTTCCCTCCTCCATTCAGGGATGCCTATCGGGTAAGAAACTTATTCTATGCATGCTGATTACTGCTTTTGAGCACTAGAGCCCGCTTTTGCTCCATAATATGTTGGTAGATTGTTTGTTTTAGAGTTTGTGCTTGTGTTTGCTTTATAGTAACATTAGATTGCTTTAAATATGCTTTTGCAGCTAAACCCTATCATTGATGACCTACAAACCTTATTAACCTGCCACAATTTGTATTAATAAAGACTGTTATACTTTAGACTGTTAGAGTGAGTCTTTTATAAGGTGCTGACAGCTTGCCGCTGGCCAAATAACATGGGGGAAGACCTACTGAGTAGTCTCCCTTACGCTGTTGTGTGGCAACCTCCAAAAAAGGGCACTCAAATTACCTCTGATCCTGTGAATTTGTCCAGTGAAGAGTCTCCCCCTTACGGGACACCTGACAGACTGGATCAGACATACATGGTTTCATTTTCCCTGGAGCACTAACAGACAAATCTCTGAGGGTTGAGAAAACCTCCCCTCTCTAAGGGTCGGGTATATCCCCCTCTTTTACATGACAGTGTTTTATTTTAAAAAGCAACGATCATTTGTTCTAAAATGTCATTTTTAATTTGTTCAGTATCTACTGAAGTTTGCAAGACTTAGTTTAGTAAATCTTAGAAAAAAAGTTGTTTGTGCAACTTTGCAAACAGCATTACTAACAATAACATACCACATTTCATCTCAAATTTTTGCAAAACTTCTCCACAGCCTACAGCCCTTGTATTTGAATCTACAAGAGCAAAACTCTGAGCAGATGCATTTCTACCAATGGTGCAAGAATCCACACAGGTTTTTAATGATGAAAGGGGAGAGGAGGACAGGGTGAAGGAAGAGGGGAGAAGAGAGCAACTCCTTATGTGCATCCCTGCTTGAAAACAAGGGTCTTGCTCAGAGATGCCTGAGTGGAGCACAGGGCCTGTGGTAACCCCTAATGCCCCCCAGCCCACAACTCTAACTGGTATCACTCCAGACTGCACACCATGAACATCCCCCCTTCTCCATACTCACTAATTTATCCGTTGTCCTCAGCACCTAATCCAGCATGTCCCAGCTCCTACTGTCACCCTTGCAGACTGTCGAGGCTGAGCAAGCCCCCTGTGGCCTAAGTGCATCTGCAGTAACATATCTCGTTTCTGAATTTAAAGATGTGAACACCAAGCATTGGTTTGGACCTTCCAGTGAGTAAGATGTATTTCAAAACAAAAGCAGAACTATGGCAGCCCCAGAAAAGGCTAGCACACATTTTAGGAAAAAGAAACAGGAGTCACCTCCTAATGCATATTAACTGAATACACATCTGGAAGAGATTTTTTTTTTTTTTTTTAATCTCCAGCTCTACAGATTCTGTAAAGACTTACCCATACATTTAAAGCTTCTGATCTGATGAAAAGACCTTCTGTCAGGAGATCATGTTCCAATGATCAGGATTAGATTTTGAACAGTGAAGAGGGTCTGGATCAAAGAGACTGCAAAAAGCTGTGCTACATTTATTTTTGTTCTTAAAGGTGGTGAAAAGCAGATGTAAATGCTATTTTCCATTGCCCAAAGACTGATGTTAAATAGATAGTGGTGCTCACTGAATACTGCTAAGGGCTTAAGAGAAACTCACAGGTTTCAGTGTTTGTTTTGAAGTATGAGATTAGACAATGCAAGAAGATATAACACATTTAAAAAGAGACATTTATAGCAATAGAATCGTAGAATCAATAAGGTTGGAAAAGACCTCCAAGATCATCAAGTCCAACCTTTGACTGAGTACCACCATGGCCACTAAACCATATGTCATGGTTTTGCCCACCAACCAGCCCCTGGGGCTGAGGATGGTTTTATCCAGGTGGATTTCCGGAGAAAAAACCAATCAAAAGTTTTAGTAACGCCTCTGCCAATTACATATTTAAGAAAATGGAAGAGAAGGTTGGTTGCGCAGATGAAATTAGTAGCCATGTAGGAGAGGAGGCAGGCCCCGAGTGGACCAGGGCCTCCTCCTCCCCTGGCCCTGGACCGGGGGCAGGTATGGCACTGAAACCCCCCTTCTCTCCTGTAAGAGAGTAGAGAAAAAAAACCTTTAGAGAAGGACTGATTGCTTGGACGAGAATGAGAAACGCTGCAGAAGAAATTCTGGCAGAGAGATAAGGGACCTCCAAGGTCAAAACTGGCAGCAGCAGGAGAGAGAAAAGTTCGAAGGGGGAGGCTGCTTCTCCCCCTCTCTCGCTCTCTCTCTCTCCCTTCAGCAGGGAAAAGACTGAAAAATAAAACCCTGCCACCTGTGGAAGATTACTGGGGTGAGGATACCCTGATGCAGCTCATAGAGGAGCTTGTGAATGCATGAGGAAACTGAGACTTCGTGAAAGGACTGAAATGAAACAGAGTCCTGCTGGAGACTTATAAGCCATGGCGTGAGACTTACACTGGAGCAGAACGGCTCAGGTAAGATGTTGGGATCCGAGTGAGGGATCCATGCTAATGCAACTGAATTTGTGACCCTGAGGGGCAGCAGAGAATGGAAGACCTGTTGCCCGACGGATGAACCCATGTCGGAGAGGTCTATCAAGGACTGTTCTCCCATAGGAAGGGACCCCACAGGAAACAGGGGTGGACTCAAAAGCCATTTATCCCCTGTGACTCTGTGGTAAAGATCCATGGTAGGCAAGTGTCCCCTTGCAGTCCATGGAAGATCCCCACAGGGCCTGGGTAACCCCCAGTCAAGGAACCAAGAAATATACTTTCCCATCATTTGTAGTTTTTTACACTAATAAATACTTTGAGATTGTGTGAACAGTCAACTAAGGGTAGGTTTGAATCTGTACTTGAGCTTGTACTTACTTCACACACACACACACACACGTGCGTATATATATATGTAAACCCATGCTGATGCGTATGTCTCCAAGCTCTCCAACTGCATGGTGTGATCAGCCAGCAGCCAGCCCTACACTGGTTCTTGATGTTTAGCGTACATGACATAAACCCAAGTTGTTGCCTGCAATGTAACCAGAAGGGAAAAGTTTCAGGACTCAGTTCATGAAGAAAGCAATCAAGACTGCTCTTCACTCAACTCCTTTGTCTCATTCGAAGTTAGGTCTGCCCTGTGTCTGCCAGCATGAGCAATCAGAAGCTGAAGAAGAGCACTATTTGCTAAGGGTGCATCATCTTCCCACAGCCCCATTTCCATCTCTCCCCAAAGAACCCAAACATCAGCATTCAAGTGTTGCATACAGCAGAGTAAAACTTCAGCTGTGTCTTTAGTTACTAATCCAAATAGAGACAAACCTAGAGAAAGGGAATTCTTTAGGGCAGGAGCTCTGCTTTTCTCTTTATTTGCACAGTGCTTAGTATAGTAGACATCTGTTCCACAGCTGGGTTTGTTCAACTCTTAAAAAACACGAGCAGTAATCAACTATACACTTCATAACTGTATCACTCTTTTCTGAAAAACATCTAAGAAAGTACTGCAGCAGTAATGATTTAACTGCATACAGTAATATTGCATCTGAGATGAAACACAAAGAAGTGTTGGCTCAACATTGCTAGAATACAGCACCAAGTATCTGTTAAAGTCAGGGAGGTCTGCAATTCACACTCTCAGGAATGTATATCCATTAAGTCACCAATATAGTAATGTTTTCAGTTTCTCAGTCCAAAATACTGAACTTAAAAACTCACCCAGCTTGTAGGAGCCAACAGGGTAATTTTTTAGATCCTATATAATTGCAATGCTTTTATCACTGCAGTTATTCAAATATTTCTTTCACTTCAGTAATTAATTATGCTAAAACAGAGCAAATAGATTTCTTTCACTAGTAGTGAGATAACAGTTTACACATATGTCAGTTATGATTAATACAACAGTCTTTCAGCAAATACCCATGTTCTTGTTTGTGTTGGTTTTGACTGAGGTAATTTTCTTCCCAGTGGCTGGTATGGGGATGTGGTTTGGATTTGTGCTGAACACAGTGATGATAATATTGAGATGTTTTTGTTATTGCTGAGCAGGTCTTACATAGAACCAAGGCCTTTTCTGCTTTTCGTACTGCCATGCTGGCAAGGAGACTGGGGACGCATGGGAGGTTGGGAGGAGACAGAGACAGGACAGGTGACCCCAACTGACCAAAGGGATATTCCAGACCATACGATATGCATATAAAGTGGGGGGAAGAAGGAGGACGGGGGGGGGAGGGGGGCAGGGGAGTGTTTGAAGCGATGACATTTGTCTTCCCAAGTAACTGTTATGCGTGGCAGGCCCTTCCCTCCTGGAGATGACTGAACACCTGTCTGCCCTTGGGAAACAGCTTGTGAGGTAGCACCTTTGAGAAGTTTGTTATGGGAGTTGGGAACTTAATTAAGTGTATTGTAATTTAAGGACTTGTTAGCCAACACCTTTTGAGTCTAAGCACTGGGTTGTTTGCTGGAGTTAAGGTGACTGTACAATAAAAGCATAAGAGTTCCTTGAGTGGTGCCTTTGTTAAGCCCAATGAGAATTTACAGCAAACATACATCGTGCCCCCTACTGATGGGTCATGACATAGCCTACCAAAATAGAAGTTGGTCCTCAACTGGCATGTGGAAGTTCAAATCTTTCCTGTCTCTTCCAGAGCAGGAAGTTCAACTCTTTCTTCCCTCAAAGAACATTCCTTAAACACTGGGTGCACAAGGTGAAGGTGAGGAATCTTTTAAAAATCTCCTATTGAAGTTATTACCATTTCATAAAATACTCACAATATTAATAAGATAATAAACAGATTGAAAATATTCACACAGTCCATTGGTTCACATGTTTTACACAAAAGACCAAAATGACAATCTCTTTCGGCACACTTCAGATCATGTATGATATTTTCAACACAGGAGGCAGAAAGACCTGGATCCCAGAGCAATTAAAATCACAATGGTTAACACATTTTCCTACTGATACACAGACAAAGCAATAGCAATGCTTACATGGCTTTGGTTCATAATTCTAGGATAAAAGATAAAACTGGAACAGAGGGAAATTTTTGTGTCTGGTTCAGAGATTCTCTGGCCTTTTTTTACAGTAGAAAAGTTGAAGAAATGATTAAAATCCCCAGACATGCAGGCTTCTCAGTCCATATGACAAAACACACTTCCAAATCACATTAAACAGCTGCTCAACTATCTGCAGTAGAGCAAACTCATAACAGGACAAGGGAGTCTAATATTCTATCCACAAATGTGGGTATGTTTTGGGCATAGCAGCCTTTATTTTTTGGTCCTTCTCAGATCTAGGATAATACAGAAATGGAATCTAGAAAAAGCTTTGGGTTTTGCCCCAAGTGGACAATGCATTTGCACTACATAGAAGAAAAATGGAGAAGTACTCCTAACTTCAGAGTTCATCTTTTTAAAGTGATGTCCATGTAAACAATATGTCAAAGAGCTTGGTGTTTCTACCACTTCTAAGGACACACATGAAGAAGTTGTACACTAGAAAATAAAACACTGAAAGACATGTCAACTTTATTTTTCAGATGATCTATTTTCACCAACTGATTTTTGCTTGGTCTATACAGACAATAATTCTCAAATACTGACAACTATCACAGTTAGTAAATTTAAAAGAAACTCATATTGCAAGAACACTGAATAGTACGTATTTTATACCCTGTTACAAGTAACTCTTTAAAGTAATAAAACAGCAATATACTGGGGGTAAAACCCATCATCCTCAGTTTTCTTCCAGTTTGCCCATTTTGTAAAGGGAATGACAACAACAAATACATAACCTGGCTCTAACCCTATTCCTATGATTAACATGGAGACTCAAGAGATCAATTATATGGGCACATGCCATTTTCTAATGGTAAGTATGTACCAGGGATAATATTGTGTTAAAGGCAGCATCCAGGTCCAGAGGTGCTGGAGCATCAACACCTGCACACAGACTGGCTGTACATTTCTCCAACCAGTTTCAAGACAGTGCTCTGGCACAAAATCAGCTCTACATGCATCATGCTCATGCACTGCTCTAGTGGAAGCTCATTTAGATGAGCTTTTTCTGGTTCAACATGGTCAACCTAATCAATAACTGCAAATTTAAACAGAACTATAGAGACATGCAAAGTTGAAGGAAATATGGGTTGAGTCAAGCATGTAACTTATTTTTCCCAATCCTCAGAGTAAAATCTCCAAATATTTTACATTGAAGAACTCTATATAGTCTTAAACCTTGAGGATATAGTGTTAAAACAGTATATATCATCTGTTGTTTTATTCCACCTAATTAAAAATCTTCCTCTGTTTTTTTCCAGAAGCTTACAAATAATCCTATTATTATTTGACAACTCACTTCAAAATTCTCTACTCCCAAACATGAGGCATTACCAAGGTCATCCTACTCTCCAAATGTAAAATATTTTAAAGTTGTTATCAGAACACAATGCCACAGCAGATAACAGAACACCTCCTCTAAGATTAGATTACACACTTCCCTTTTCTATTCAGAATAATATTGATTGTTTAAGTTTCCACTCATAATTCTCAAGATTTGACAGAATAATGGAAATATGAATTTGATACATATAATTTTAATGAAAAACTTACTTTTTTTAAATAACAACAAATTGTGTACTTTGTACCAGCTCTGCCTCCTCAGTTTTTCACAGCAATAATGTGTACCACCTGGAAGCCTGTCTTTTTGATCTGTTGAAAAAACTCTTCCAACTCTTTTATCATCGAACTCAAGGTACTGTTACAGATGCAAAAACCTTAGAAATGACACATAAGGGTACGAAAGACTGATTCACCATGGGTGACAATTCAAGTTCTGCCTCTTGTGGTGTAGAACACCACCTATTAATCTCCACAATAGTTTTCAATAAAGAAACTCGCACCTTTTATCAAATAACAGTTACACATACCCATTTCTGTACAGAATATATGATGTTTTCTTGGTCTGTTTTACAGCTCTAATCCCCACACATCCCTGATCCTATACAACAGCAAAAAGAATGAACAATGGACTAGTCTTCTCACAATGATGAATATATGAATAGTATTAACTTCACAGTTGGGAAATCATCTACACATATATAGTGCTATAAACTTATATTTATCTGAACAAGTGTTACTAGTTATATAGCCGATGATGATTTCATTTTTGGAGTTTCTTTCTCTCCGATGGATCACAAAGCATCATACAAACAGCAACCTGAACCTCAGAAGCATGTTTCAGCTATAAAGATGACAAAAGGATAACAGGTGAGCAACATCTTTTTATGATAATAAGGGCAAAGGATAAACAACTCCAAATAAGAACATCATGGCAGATCATCATCCTTACAAAGGTACCAAGAGAGTTTAATGTATGGTCAAACTGACAAACCCCAGCAACTTTAAACGTCTCATCTGAATGTCTGACACTGCAAAATGCACACACCACCATGTGCACCTCAAACAAGGTACTCAATCAGAGTATCTCCATCTTCAATTTACTTCATACTTATTGTCTACTTGATCAGAGATTTAAGATAACTAACACACATCAAAGAGTAATAGATGTTTTCATACCACTTTATCTTCAGGTTTTGTAAACAAGTCCATTAATCTTTAATGTATCAGCAGTATATACAGGTGTGGTTTCTTTCAGAGATACACAGCCAAACACAGTAACCTCTGACCAATAAAATTCCCAACAACGTATAGACCTTTGGTACAGAATGGAAATTGCCATTGATGCGGGTTTTTGTATTTTTAGCAACAACTTACCTGAGTAAACACTGAAAGATATAACTCAAGGTCAGTAAGCCAGATGCTGAGCAAATTTAGCCCTTTGTCTCTATATCTGTATGCATACTACTGATACATAAAATTTCATCATTTCAAAAAAC
Organism: Myiozetetes cayanensis; assembly: GCF_022539395.1. Lineage (NCBI taxonomy): Eukaryota > Metazoa > Chordata > Aves > Passeriformes > Tyrannidae > Myiozetetes > Myiozetetes cayanensis. The sequence goes on along the minus strand of NW_026086971.1, from coordinate 69,527 downwards.
ATGTAAGGGTGTTACCTTTCTGGATGTGGATGATATTTGGAAAATTGGTCAAATGCCCCTGATACAGTACTAACAAATCTATTACAGCATCTAGGTCCTGCCGGGGCTGATCTGCAAAGAGGTCCCCGATGGTATCATAGGCTTCTGCAGTGAAGGTTATGGTTTGGTTGAGGTCAACTGAAAAGGCCTGCTGGTCCAGTTCAAATGCCTGACTGAGACACTTAAAGGAGTGCCCCACCTTCTGATATTCTTCTTGAAACCAGTAATTTGTTTACAGGCAAATTCATTGGTTGTGTGATTAAGCTGCAGGGCGCTTTCATCCATCTTCTTTGTGAAGGCTTTGAAGCCATCCAACTGACTTTCTACCTCGTGCAAGTCTAGGCCAGCCCCAGAGCCAGTAGGGACACTGATGGTTAGGAAAAACTTGGCACCCACCATCTCGTCCTTCTCAGCCCTGCGCTTGCCTTGTTTCCAGGTCTTCTCATCCGTGCTGGGACAGGTGAGGAAGTGCTGGAATACATCGCACTGAGCCAGCACAGGGTGGCTACACATGTGGTCCATCCACCAGGCCAAGCCTTTGCGATGTTTGGAGATGAAGTCCTCCTCAAAGCGGCCAGTGGCTTGCTTCTCTGGCAAGTGGGGCACAGACATGACAGGGAACTTCTCAGCCAGGCGCCCATAGAGCCAGTCAAAGTGCTTGTAGCGGCGATGCACTTGCTGTTCAGTGTGGCTGGACACCAGTTTGTAGGCAATATAACTCTTCATGCCCTTGAATTTAGTCTACTTGGTGGGGTCCTCAATGGAACACTGGAAGGGGTAGGGGTTCTCCTGCCACTCGGGGCCCCGGGGGCCCAGCACCAAGCATAGTTTGTCCCCGTCCTTCACAAAGCCTGATACCTCACCCAGCACGAAGGCCTCACCACCGGGCTTGACAAAAGTTGAGAAGCGGTTGAGGTTGCGGCTCACCATGGCCGAGTTCTTGGTGCCACTGCTGGGCAGGTGCAGGTGGCCTGCTGGGTGGCCACTGCAGGAGCTCAGGGACAGCTCAGACTGCATGGACAGGTGGTAGTGGACAGAGACTCGTCTGCTCATTGCCTCATAGATGGGGTAGGAGCTGCTTAGGGCACCTGGTTCATCAGCTACCGTGGAGCTTTCGTCCCAGTCGTCGTCCCAGTCATCATCACTGTCCTGGTTGGGCTGGTAGGAGTCGCCATAGGGCACCGGTGGGAAGGAGTACCCGGTGGCGGTGGGGGACAGCGGGAAGGACTCGGGCGCTGCCTCCGGGGCATCCAGTGCCACCGGCTTGAAGGCGGCGAGGGACGGCAGGGGCTCGATACCGCCGGGGGGGAGGTTGGCGTAGCAGGCGGGTGGCGGCGGCGGCTCGACTGCACGGATCACCTGCACGTAGGAAGCTGGGAAGAGGCCACGGTCGCCGTGGCTGTTGATGCCCTCCAGCCAACCCTCTATGTCCTGCTCACTGCAGAGGCTCAGCACCTCGTACTCCCGCAGTGAGATTTCTCCAGGGTTCTCCGATCTGAAGTTGTACAGTGCCCGGGCCCGCCGTGCCATGACCCGCCGTCCAACCGCTCTCCGGGGGCTCCCCGCCGCCGCCCCTCACTACACTGCGCTGGCGGGGTTGTGGTAGGAGAGCGCAGCGGCTAGCTCCCCGAGCTAGGTTGCGCTGCGGCGCGGCCGTCTCCCAGTCCTGGCTTCACCCAAGCAGGTGAGGCAGGGCACAAGGGCCGAGCCGGTGGACGTCCCACGTAGCCAATTTCGCTAATCCAGAGTCAAGAGGCAGGGTAGAGGAGCCGAGAGCAGAGTAGCCACCCCCATCGATGGACCAGGTCTGACCCGCCTCTTCTTTCCTACGGTCCCTGATGCCTGACTGGTCGCGGGGTTGGCGCCAAGCCCCGGTCATGCCCTTGCTCACCCTCCCCTCCGCGGCCTCTACTCTCACCCTCGAAAGGCACCTCGTCCTCACGGCCAGAACAATAACACGGTTATAATCTGGTAGCGTTTTCAATCTGCCGTGTTTTGAGTGTTTTTTACCAAGTTTTACAGGTTGTAATATTGCAAGTTCAACCTCTTTAAATCTATTGATTAAATTTTCATAAGTTTGCAAGATTTCCGTGAGTGAAACGCATGATAATTACTTCTAACCCTTCTCAAAGATGTTTCAGCACTTCTCCACGTTTGGCAAAGAAGTTTGTGCATCTAATCAGATGCTTTGTTTTCAGGGTTTCCATGTTGTGATAAGAATTTATGCTGTCACTTCTTGAACTTTTCTTCAGTAGGTGTATTACACAGATGCTGTGGGAAGGTTGCACTGTTTCTGGTGATCCTCCTCCAGCTGGTTCTTGCTTACAAAGGAGCAAGAAAAATACAGTTGGAACTAGGAAAACATGCATTTTAGTTGTGAATAATGTCTTTTATTGATTCAAAGAAATCCTTAAACTATATGTAAAGCACACTTTTATTACGGTCAGGGAGATGCAGGGAGTTTTGCCCCCCTGTGCATTCCACCGAGAAAGGAAACACAGCAGCTTTTTATACATTTGAAGGAGTGAGTTTCAAAATTATCTACCATATACACTCTTTACCAAGTCTACCTTATCTAAATAGACATTTGGTGGCCTAACTCCTGTTCTTATTACTATAGAGTAGTTACATAAAGTTTTATCATTTCAAACAGCTTAGGTTTCCCCCACCTCTCTTTTGTCTCCCCTGTGATGCTACATGCTAGAAGTCTTTCTCGCTTTCCCTGATAGTCCCTTTTGTTTACGTAAGTTAGTTTTATCTTAATTGCCCACAATTTGGGCATCAACCTTCTTTCAAGCAGTTACAATTTTGCAAAGTCACACTAACATAGCTAAATTTTTATTGTATTTTATCTTGTCTTTATTTCATTATCCCTCCTGAAAAATGTGGTCATGCTGCTTATGTTGGTTTTCTGTGGAACAGCCTCAATCCCATCCCTGTGCTTTTTTCCCTGTCCTGATCATTTTTTCTCATAACTCTGTGGCACTTGGTCCAGTGTTGTCTGATCACATGGATCCCATCCCATTAATGATGAACTGTCTTTGGATCCCTGAATACAAGTTTCTCTCAAGATTTCTACCTGTTAAAGAACAATTTGAAATAAAGTTTGTGCGTCATGCACTGGCTACAAACTTTTGTCTTGCCTACCCCCTTACTCCTGGGTGTAAACAAAGCCTTCACCATGTTGTGGTGAGTTTTCTTACTCCTGCTAGGAAAGAAGTCCTCTGGAGGAGATTGTGCCTGTTTGGCCTTCAGTTCTTCATGTTTTCCCATCAACATCCTGCCAGATAGACTGTTCTTGTTCATTTCTCTGACGTAGTTCAAAGTCTCAAAGGTCTTTGTGTCAAATAATTTGTCTTTATCTGGGGCAATTCACTAAAATCCTACAAGACCCACTGCTTGCTTTCATTGCTGGTCTTAGTGTTTGCTATCTGGGTTTTGCTTTTATTCACTTTTTTCTTCTGACCTTCATTTTCCCAATGTTAGTGCATATATTATCACAGTGCTTTTCTATTACTGTTGCTTAGTTTGTGTACTCAACATTTTTTGAATATATCAACTCACCCCAGCCTAGCATGTTGGCCCCAAATTCCTTCACTGCTTGATTCTGAAAGTATGTTTTAATTAGCTAATACCAATAGTGCCCAAAGAACTGCATAGTTCACCACATAACCAGTTCCTCAGTGGTCAGCCCAGTGAAACACATTCGTTTTGCATCATCTGTGCCACTATCTCCAAACTCAAGTGTTAAATTTGCAGCAGCAATTTTACAGAGAGCAATACTGAATATCCACATCAGTGATAAAGTGAGAAGCATCTCAGTGTCCTCCTGAGAGAGAGCTGGCAGCTACCCAGGATGGTACAGCTGAAGACCTTGACTTCAAACAACTCTGTATCAAGGCTTGTGGCTTTCCCTGCCAGCTCACTTGGTACTAGTAGAAGCACCCTGATCTGGCCTGGTCATGATTAACTCCCCAGAAGGCTCTGAGGTGCTCCTCAAGCCCTGCATCAATATTTGTCAGTACTCTTAGAACTGCCAAAGCCCTTTTATTGTCAAGGTTAGTGATCATCAGCTTTCTGCCACTGCAGCTGGTGGACCATCAGTGTCTGCCTTCAATACAGATGTGGTTCTCTTCTGCCAAATGCAAGGATTCCTATGGTACCCGATCCATGATCCAGCATGCTACCCTCTACCCATGTGGTCAAATTAGAGCAAGGACTAAAATTCAACAGAAGGTAGATGTGGATCAGTTTAACTTCTGTCTTAGATTTCATCCCAAATTTTGACTACTGCAAATCAAGATAAGTGATCAGAGTTTTTTATTCCTTCCAAAGTTATTCCTAACATTGACCATGATTTGATCTGGGCAATCTTGTGCATTCACATGAATCCTCACAGGTTTCTACAGGAAAATTAGTTCCTGATCTGATTTTTATCTACTATTTATTGTTTTATATACACTGTACTGCATATGATTCAACTCTTATCTCTAACTTTTCAGTCTTGACCTACTTGATTTATGTAAATAGACACATTGAAGATTTGTTGCATTGAACAATCTGGGGTGATGAGCAAGATGCTTTGCGCAGTTGCAAAGCTGATTCAGGAGTGGGATTTTGCTGCTCCAAGTGGTAAGGAGTTGTGGTGGGTTGAACTTGGTTTGACACCAGGTGTCCACCTAGCCACTCTATCACTCCCCTTCCCAGCTGGATAGGGGAGACAGTAAGGTGGAAAACAACTGGGATAAGGCAGTTTATTGAAAGCAAAAGCAAAGTAAAGCAAAGCGAAAGATAACACAGTTTATTCTCTACTTCCCATGAGCAGCGATGGTCGGCCACTCCCGAGAAGCAGGGCTTCAGCACGTGTAACGGTTCCTCAACAGGCAACCATTGGAGACAATGAATGCCTGCCTTCCTGCTCCTTGACTCAGTTTTTATATGAGTTGACATCATATGGTATGGAATATCCCCTTGGTCAGTTTGGGTCAGCTGGCCTACTTTGGTCCCCTCCCAGGATCTTGCCCTTGATTGAAGAAGGAATGTTACAGTGCTGATGCTGTGCTCAGCAGTACCCAAAACACCGGTGTGTTATCAATACCCTTCTAGATTCCAATGCAAAGCACAGCACTGTGAGGGTTGCTATGGGGAAATGAACTCCAGCTCAGTCAGACCCAATACAATCTCCACCCCTTATTTATGTCATACTTAGATCCCACATCTGACTGTCACTTGCACAGATCTCATTCTATAGCCTTCTTCCACCCCTTCAGATCTTGGGCTCCATTCCATTGGGATGGGTACTCAGGACAGGAGAAGCAATTGATCGTTGGGCACCAACACCAACCCGGTTCGGGTCATTGTCACACTGTCCTTGCAGAATTCATTGTCCTGTGACTTTACTTCCTGCAACACACAACTCAAAACACAGATTATCTTTCCCCCCACAGTTAACTCTCCTTGAGGCACACACCGGGTTTCCCCACCTTCCTTCATTACCTACCAGGTACACCCTGGTCCCTGAGCAAAGACAATCCCACAGATGGGTTTGTCTTTTCTCATGGGAGCAGAAACCCACACCGACCTTAATGCTGAAAATCCAGTATGAAGAACTACTCAGAGACTTTGGATCTTTTGAGCCGCAAGGTATTTTTTCCAACGCTGGAGAGCAAGCAGTTCATGCTGGGGGAAACTTGTTCGAAGGCATCAATGCAAAACAGTGTAGAGTTTAACTCCATGATTACAACATCTTAACATACATATTCATATGATTACAACATCTAATCATGCATATTGATAATAGACGGAATATGGGCGGAGTCCGGGCATAGCTTAGGGTGGTACTTTCCAGATTCTTCTCTTGTTAGTGGTCGTTCTGGCCTTCAGCACTGAATCTGGGGTCGTATTCTCATCTTCCTCAATTTTACCTCCTTGCCTTTTCCTTGTTGTTACCCCACTCACTGATGCTTGGAAAAAACCTTGGCCCCAGGTCTATTTCTCCTATTCAAATCTCTACCTTAGTTTAGTTTAATTTTTTACCTCTAGACCTATTGTATATGCTTCCAACATTCTTCTAAGATTTGGTCCAATAGTTAGAACAGAACTACTCTCTATGATGCAGGTAGAAGAGATGTTAGGGGCCTCTCTTAGTTAACTCTTTTAGGCTTGACTCTCATTCAACCTCCCCAGTCACTTCCTTATGTGTAGTACCGGGACTTTATCCCCTCCCACAGTGTGTAGGAGTTTTGTTTGGGCAGAACCAGGGCAGTTGGTAGATCTCCTAGTGTCGCAGGTCGAGGTGGGATGGCAACACAGTTTCAGGATACCAGCTTGCTTTATTGCAACAGTGTATCTACCTTTATACAGTTCTGGGTGACACATGTACACACAGCATTGGTTTACTACTAACATAACAACTTATGATTGGACACACAGCCACATGTCTTAACACAATAGGTTAACATTCCTAACAGGAAACCCACTCTGTGTCACAGTCCTACTGTCCGTGGTTAACCCTCTGTCAGGTGTAATAAGTTCCATCTTCAGTATCTCAGTTTACAGAGAGCCCAGAACCAGCTGGGCTCCCCCACAATTCCCCCTCTTTTGTATTATAGAAAATACCAGCATCAACTAATACAGGGCCCATGCACTAGTGACATGGCAATATCAATAACACAATGCAACTACACACATAGGCAAAGAATCAACCAGTCCTTCTTTCATCAGTACACAAGAATGGTATTCCTTCTTCTCATTGATACAGTTCTGGGTGCAGTCTCAGTTCACTCAGGGCACAGTCAGGGGTGTCTGGTGAAAGCAGAGGGACACGAACCAGGCACGAAGTGGGGTGGAGCACTACGTAGAGCCGGGATGTCAGGAGTGGGGCTGCGCAGCTTGTGTACAGTAGCACGCAGGTTGTGTACGCAGCCACGCAGTTTCTGTAGGGCTGCAGCTGGAACACGGAGTGAGATAACGAATGCTCTGGGGGGGGGACGGAGCAACCCTATGGGAAGGCTGGGAGTGGAGTGAGATGACAAATGTTCCAAGGTAGAGCGGGGCAGTGTGGCAGGAGGGCTGATAGCAGAACGCTCAGTAACTTACGTAGTAGTGAAAAAGTCTCAGCAGCAGCGAAAGGGTTGCTCAGCGGTAGCGATCTCTCAAGTCGAGAAGCGGTGAAACGAATCGGGGGGGTCAGTAGCCACTTGGCCGTCCCAGAATAATCAGCAGCTTCCCGAGATCTTGCCCGAGCGATTCTTCGTTTACTTCTTGTCGTCTTGTCGAGTCCTCTTCTATCTTCCTTCACAATCACGTTGGGGTCACCATATGTTGCAGGTCGAGGTGGGATGGCGACACAGTTTCAGGATACCAGCTTGCTTTATTGCAACAGTGTATCTACCTTTATACAGTTCTGGGTGACACATGTACACACAGCATTGGTTTACTACTAACATAACAACTTATGATTGGACACACAGCCACATGTCTTAACACAATAGGTTAACATTCCTAACAGGAAACCCACTCTGTGTCACAGTCCTACTGTCCGTGGTTAACCCTCTGCCAGGTGTAAGAAGTTCCATCTTTGGTATCTCAGTTTACAGAGAGCCCAGAACCATCTGGGTTACCCCACATCCTAGTGTTGACCAGCCAAGAGGTTTCAGCTAAATTTGCCTCCCAATGCTTCCATGTCCCATTACCTAACACTGTTAACATAGTCTTCAACAGTCCATTATATCTCTCAATCTTTCCAGAGGCTTGTGGGTGATAAGGGATGTGATAGATCCACTCAATGCCATGTTTCTTTGCCCAATAGCTTATAAGATTATTCCAAAAGTGAGTCCCATGAATGTAGCAGTAGTATTAATATAATAAATAAAGGGTCCTAGGGACCAGGGAGAAACACCAATGTGGTGTGTAGCAAAAGCATCCTTTATTCAAAGAGACAAGAGCTTAAATAGTAGTTTCAAATGGTCACAACACAGGACTTTCTTAGCCAATCGTATACAGTCATTTAACTGCACGTGTGATAGAGTAAGAACTACAACTACCAGGATGCTTTGCCAGCACCCATCCTGTAACCCGAAACCCCACACATTATCTGATTCAATTCTCTCTGGGGTCAAATGCCACCACAGAATTTGCCTCTCGAGGTGTTTTGAACAGTGGTCTGGTTTACAGGATGTTTCCAGTCAGCCAGTTGTTGCCTCCACCCCTTGATCACATCTTCTCTACCTGGGCAGCAATGTCTTGTCACATCTCATCTGCCCAGATGGGTTTCCCTCTGTACTGCGAGTTGGTCTTTCTCCATCGCTCTAGCAATCCCCACAGAGCATTGGTCACCATCCACGAGTCAGTGTAGAGGTAGAGCCTTGGCCACTTCTCTTGTTCAGCAATGTCCAAGGTCAATTGGACGGCCCTGAGTTATGCAACTTGACTCGAACCACCTTCTCCTTCAGTGGCTTCTTCAACTTGTCATGTGGTTGTCCATATGTCTGCTTTTCATTTTCGGTTCATCCCTACTTACAGCGTACTGCTTTTCATATCACCACTCTAATGGATCCAAACCTCCTGCCCAATAGGCAGCCCTCTGAACCCACCATCAGAAACACTACTGGCCCCCAGAATCCTTGGGCCTCTGCTTCAGACAACATGATTTGATCACCACCCATCAGGGACACTGTCCATACATAATCAGTTTCTGATTCCCGTGAAAGTCTGTTATAATTTTCCTGGAACGTTGATATATCAGTCACCATATACAGCACTGTTTTAGTAGCAGTTTGCTGACCCTGACCATCATCTGTGGTTTCAGTTTTCATTAGGGGTTGTAATGTTACTTCCTCATCATTAGATAACAATGCAAATGTTATATCTCATTTTTTGTTGGGGTAAGAGACCTTTTTACTGTCTTCCAACTCCTTCATTGGACACAAAAAGTCAGTTACAAGACCACGTTTCTGCAAATGGTTCTGATTCTAAATCCTGCAATTTCTCCCATAAGATTTTCTCTCTCATACACATCCCAAAGCTCCACTTGAAGCCTCCTAGTATGAATGTACTCAGCAACAAGCAACGCCTCCACCTGCAATCTTCTCTCCCTTTCAGCAGCAAGCAGCCCCTCTGCCTGCAGCCTCTTTTCCTTTTCCTGATTGCGCTCAGCAACAAGCAACACTTTTTCCCGAAGTCTGCTTTCTCTTTTCTCACTTAACTGATCCTGCAAACCTTTCACCAAATCCTGCAGAGACCCAGTCATTTCTCCCTCTGTTCATTTGTTGGCATCTCTTTCCTTTTGGGCAGTGGTTAAAGTTACTCCCAAAATTGCACATAAAACAGATTTACCTTTCCCCTTTCATACCCTTTATTCACTTATGTCATAGTTGGTATTTTTTAGCAAGGAATTTTTCTTTCCTTTCCTCCTGCCGTGTGTGTGTGCTCTGTATATTGCCCATTAGTTGAACAAAGGAATCGGCCGAGCCCCTAATGGCCGAGATTTGTTTCCTTGACAACGAAGGGGGGGAGTTGGCTGGTGTGTGACTGGAAGGGGGTGGAGGCTGGGTGGAGAGGGGAGTCTCTCTCTCTGCCGGGGTGAGAGGCTGCTGCGGGCTGCAGACACTGCCGGGTTCCTTTGTCTCTTTCCTGTCGGAGGGGAGTTCTGGCTGCTGCTCTTGGTTCGGCTGTGGCTGGTTGCAAGCCCTGCTTACAGTGGACCCTAATCAGCTGAAGTTTGTGAGTTTTCTTCCATTGGGAGAACTTTCTGTTTTATTGCTGTTGTTTTCCTTCCCCTTCTTTCCCTCCCCCCCCCTCCCCCACCTGGCGGCAGCCAAGGATCTCACAGCGCCGCCTGGTGACGGGCACTGGACATTACAAGTTCTACTCCTTCAGTGATCCAACAGCGCCACCTGGTGAATGGTACAGGACATTACAAATTTTGCATCTCCAGTGACCCGACGGCGCCCCCTGCTGACTGTGGTTGGAACCGCACCAAAGGGTGCAAGAAATTGAACTATTTTCCTTTTGCCAGTTTATCGGTTTTGTTCTTGAAGGGGATTATTGGTGGGTATAGGAGTATTACTTAGTTATTTTACTTGGGCTTTTTTTCATGTTCCTGTTAATGCACACATACCTTTTAATAACGGGCTGTTATTTTCCCTTTTCCATAATTTGTTTTCCTTCAATCGAAGCCTCTTAATTTTGGATTTATAATTGCTTGGAAAGAGAAGTTTGGGTCTTTTCCTCCTAATCCATCCTCAGCAAAAGACCCTTGTCTCATTTAAACTGGGACAACTTAACAATGCATTTATGCATTCAACCACTGCCTCAGGGTTATACCAATATCTATTTGCCCATTCCATGACGGGGGAAACAGGCAGGCATTATATTCTCCCAACTTATCCAAAATCAGAGTGCAGTCAAGCACTGACATTTCCTGGACAGTCTTGGTTTGCAGCTGCTTGGCTCCCTCCTCTTCATTCCAAATGAAAATAATGAGATATGCCATTGTGATGGTTTGGACTTGGCTCCCTGCCACATGCCCAAAAGTCACGACAGCAGCCCCCTTCCTCCCTCCCTTCTCCTCTTAGGGCAAAGAAAAAAAACTATAAAAAATTAAAGAACCCAAAGTCAAGCTGTTTATATAAAATATATATATATTTACGTAAATTAAAGTTATATACAGTTAAGATGCTATATACACAGTAAAAGGGGATCCACTCCCCGAAGGGATAGGGAAAGGGGAAAAAAAGGGACACCGAACAGGTATACTTGATCAAACTCAAGAACTATACTAGTAATTAACAAAACAGATCTCACTACTTCCCTTAGAAAAGCAGGATTGGCAGACACAGCCAGCACTCTCCGAACCCCCCACGTGGCAGGCCAGCGGTCGCTGCAGGCCTCAGCTTTAGATAAGCGAGACCAACGCAAGGACCTACAGTTCCCGACCCTCGTTGGAAGAGAAGAGAGAGAGGTCTCTAATCTCCGACTTATTTATACTCTGGTTTACGTAAAAATCGTATGGAATACTGGGTACTTGGCCACTTCCTTGGTTACAAGATGGTTACCAGGAAGGCCTAGATCAAAACCATCACATTCTCCACCCCTTATTCCATACTATTTTTACGTAACACCTATATTCTGCCTTCACTTATATCTTTCGTATATATACACATATGGATAAATGTATATAGTCCTTGTTCATTTTTTAAAGCATCCATCTTGTTGTAGAAGAATCAGCATCAGGATTAGCTTGGTTCAGATTCCTGGCTCTTTGGTGACAATTACAGTTGTGGTTTTAGGGCTGGTTCTCTGGTCTGGGTTGGTTTATCACTGGATACCGGCATTAGTTTGTTCAGGTCTTTCCCACCTGGTGACTGGTTTCCTGTAAAACACAACTCAAAGCACATGATTAGTTTTTCCCTAAGGTTAAATTTCCTTGAGGCACACAGTGGATCTTTCCATCTTTTCTCATTACCCACCAGGTATTTCCAGGCCCTTGAGCGAAAACAATCCCACGAATGGGTTTGTCTTCGCTCGAGGGAGGAGTAATCCAAACAGCCTTCCCTAACATACCTCTCAGATGGATCGCTGGAACTTTGTCTCCATCTACAGTGTGGAGGGATTCTGCTTGGGCAGGACCAGCTCGATTGACAGAGCCTCTAGTGTTAACTAGCCAGGTGGCCTTGGCTAAGTGCTTGTCTCAGTTCTTGAAAGTTCCCTCACTTAGTGCCTTTAGAGTTGTTTTTAACAGTCCATTACATCTTTCAATTTTCCCAGCGGCGGGTGCATGATATGGAATGTGATATACCCATTTAATACTATGCTCCCGTGCCCAAGTGGCCACCAGATTATTCTTAAGATGAGTCCCATTGTCTGACTCAATTCGTTCTGGAGTACTATGTCTCCACAGGACTTGCTTCTCGAGACTTAGAATGGTATTCCGGGTTGTTGCATGTGGTACCGAATATGTCTCTAACCATCCAGTAGTCGCTTCCACCATGGTAAGCACATAGTGTTTACCTTGGTGGGTTTGTGGCAATGTGATGTAGTCGATCTGCCACGTTTCTCCGTATCTATACTTGTCCCAGCGTCCACCATACCATAGGGGCTTCAACTTTTTGGCCTGTTTAATGGCAGTACAGGTTTCACAGTCATGGATAACCTGGGAAATAGAGTCCATGGTCAAATCCACCCCTCGGTCTCGTGCCCATCTATAGGTGGCATCTCAGCCCTGATGGCCTGAAGTATCATGGGCCCATCGAGTTAGGAACAACTCACCCTTTTGCTGTCAGTCTAGGTTTACTTGTGACACCTCGACTTGTGCAGCACGGTCTGCTTGTCTGTTATGAGTGTGTTCCTCATTAGCTCGATCCTTGGGCACATGGGCATCTACATGGCGGACTCTCACATTCAGTTTTTTCACTCTGGCAGCGATGTCTTGCCACAAGTTGGCAGCCCAGATGGGTTTTCCTCTACGTCTCCAATTCATTTTCTTCCACCTGTCTAGCCATCCCCATAGGGCATTGGCTATCATCCACGAATCAGTGTAGAGGTAGAGTCTTGGCCATCCTTCTCTTTCTGCAATGTCTAAGGCCAATTGGACAGCTTTGAGTTCCGCAAACTGACTCGATTCACCTTTACCTTCAGTGGCTTCTGCCACCCGTCGGGTGGGACTCCACACAGCTGCTTTCCACTTCCAGCTCCTTCCTACAATGCGGTAAGAACCGTCAGTGAAGAGGGCATAACGTGTCTCTTCATCTGGCAACTGATTATATGGCGGAGCTTCTTCAGCTCGACTCACTGGCTCTTCTTCTTCTTCATCCGCCAGACTGAAGTTCCCACCTTCAGGCCAATTGGTTATAATTTCCAAAATTCCAGGGCGATTCGAGTTTCCCATTCGGACACGTTGCGTAATCAAAGCCATCCACTTGCTCCACGTGGCATCGGTGGCATGATGCGTAGAGGGCACCTTACCCTTGAACATCCAGCTCAGCACTGGTAATCGGGGTGCCAGGAAGAGTTGTGTTTCGGTACCAATCACTTCTGAGGCTGCTCGTATGCCTTCATATGCCGCTAAGATTTCTTTTTCCATAGGGGTGTAGTTGGCTTCAGAACCTCTGTAGCTTCGGCTCCAGAAACCAAGTGGTCGCCCTCGCGTCTCGCCAGGCACTTTTTGCCAGAGGCTCCAGGAGGGACCTTTATCTCCAGCTGTAGAGTAAAGTACATTCTTTACATCTGGTCCCGTCCTGACTGGACCAAGAGCCACGGCATGTGCAATCTCTTGCTTGATTTGCCTAAAAGCCTGTTGTTGTTCAGGACCCCACTGGAAGTTGTTCTTTTTACGGGTCACAAAGTAAAGAGGGCTTACAATTTGGCTGTACTCTGGGATGTGCATCCTCCAGAAGCCTATGGTTCCCAGAAAAGCTTGGGTTTCTTTTTTGTTTGTCGGTGGAGCCATTGCTACGATCTTATTGATGACGTCTGTTGGAATCTGACGACGTCCATCTTGCCATTTCACCCCTAGGAATTGGATTTCTCTGGCAGGTCCCTTGACTTTATTTCTCTTGATGGCGAAACCGGCCTCGAGGAGAATCTGGATGATCTTTTGCCCTTTTTCAAAAACTTCTTCTGCTGTGTCCCCCCATACAATGATGTCATCGATGTACTGCAGGTGCTCTGGGGCCTTACCCTTCTCTAGGGTGGCCTGAATCAGCCCATGACAAATGGTTGGACTGTGCTTCCACCCCTGGGGCAGTCGATTCCAGGTGTACTGCACACCCCTCCAGGTGAAAGCAAACTGTGGCCTGCACTCTGCTGCCAAGGGAATGGAGAAAAATGCATTAGCAATATCAATAGTGGCGTACCACTTCGCTGTCTTGGACTCCAGCTCATACTGGAGCTCCAACATGTCTGGTACAGCAGCACTCAATGGTGGCGTGACTTCATTCAAGCCACGATAGTCCACTGTCAGTCTCCATTCTCCATCGGATTTACGTACAGGCCAGATGGGGCTATTGAAGGGTGAGTGTGTTCTGCTGACCACCCCTTGACTCTCTAACTTCCTGATCATCTTATGGATGGGGATCACAGCATCTCGATTTGTCCTGTACTGTCGCCTGTGTACAGTTGCAGTGGTTATAGGCACTTGTTGATCTTTAACTTGGAGTAGTCTCACAATGGAAGGATCTTCTGAGAGGCCAGATAGGGCAGACAATTGCTTGGACTTCTCTTCAATCACCGTGGCTACACCGAAAGCCCATCGGTACCCCTTCGGGTCTTTGAAGTATCCTCTTTTTAGGTAGTCCATACCAAGAATGCAAGGGGCTTCTGGCCCCGTCACAATGGAATGCTTTTGCCATTGGTCTCCTGTCAAGCTCATATCGGCCTCTACCACTGACAACTCTTGAGACCCTCCGGTCACTCCAGAAATAGAAACAGCCTCTATACTCTTATGCTCTGATGGCATTAAAGTACACTGGGCACCAGTATCCACTAAAGCCCGGTATCTCTGAGGATCCGATGTGCCAGGCCATCGAACCCACACAGCCCAGTAAACCCTGTTATCTTCCTGGTCCCTATCCTTCTCTTGGCAGAAGGCAGGGCCCCTCTATTGGTCTTGATCGGAGTATTCATCGTCCGACTTTGTCTTCTTGGAAGCCTTCTTGTTATTGTCAAAGCAGACTTCCATCTTTTTGTGTTTCAGAGGTTGTAGAGTATCTGCATCAATCACGTAGACAACCTTTTTGTTGTTTTCCTTTTGTTGTAACTCTCTCACTCTGGCCTCAAGTTTGGAAGTGGGTTCACCATCCCACTTCTTCATGTTTTCTCCTTTGCTTTGCAGATAGGACCACAGTTGATTACGTGACCTCTGTCTGGGGTTTCCTCTCCTTCTGCGTACTAAGAAAGGAGACCGTGAACGAGGCCGGGACCAAGATCGAGGTCGAAATCGTGGTCGAGACCATTTTATTGGTCTGTCTCTAAAATCTCTGTAGTCTATATAGACTCTATCATCTCTATCCCTATAGTCGTCTTCATATCTGAAATATTCATAGGGCCTCTCCATTGCTTCCCTAGCATGGATAGGTCGGTGTCGGGCATCGGAGGACCTTTCCAAATTTTCTGCTATGGTCCGTATCCATGAACACATGGTGTCCACAGTCGGTTCATCCGTTTTTGGATTATATACTGATATTAAGCAATTAAGGTATGATGCAGGGGCACCTCTAATCACTTGCCTCCACATTGGCTCTGTACATGAAATCTTCTCTGGTTCTAAACGGTCATAATAATCTGAATTGCAATAAATGAGTTCCAGCATAGCTAATTCTCGTAAGTATTGGACGCCTTCTTCTGCACTCGTCCACTTTTTCGGAGAACTCATTAAGTATTCTTTAAATGGATATTTTTCCCTCACAGCATGGAGGATTCGGAGCCAGAGACTGAGATTGTATGTTTCTCTTGCGATTTCTTGTTCTATTTCATGGTCTTGAGCGAGGGATCCTAGCTGCTGTGCTTCATGACCCTCTAACAAGTGGCTTCTGGCTCCATTATCCCAACATCGTACCAGCCAGGTGAGAATTTGTTCACCAGGCCGGCGGCTGTAATCCCGTCGTAGATCCCGGAGCTCTGCTGGGGTCATTGTTCGCAGTACCTCACTCGTTCGCACAACTGCTGCTCCAGAATAAGGGTCTCCCCTAGGTGGAACCATTTCCACTTCCCTTCTGACGCTTCTACGTGGAACTGCTCTCTCTCTCTCTCTACCTCTCTCACGTGGAGGGAGAGACTGAGCATGTAGCGGGGATAGACTTCTACTCCGTTGTCTAAGCCCACGAGGTGGAGGTAGCGAGTAGTCCTTCAGACTTTGGGATGAAGGTCTCAACCGTTCTTCTGTATCTTCCGCTGGAAAGTCAGGAAGAGAATATTTGGGCGTCAGCCTTGTCTTTGGTGGTTTATTGGCTATTTGTGCTGTCGCCCCTTCTTCCTTCAGGTGCACTCCCTTTTCCTTTGGACGCGCTCCTAATTCTTTTGGGCGCGCTCCTTCTCTCGCTGTTACTTCTTCCTCTTTTGCAGCCGTCCATTCGTCCACTACTACATAATTGGATGGGATAGGTTCCATGGGGCTGGCAAGTCCCTTTGCTCCTCTTTCTTTCTTCTTCTTCTTCTTCTTCTTTCTTCTTCTTCTTCTTCTTCTTCTTCTTCTTCTTTCTTCTTCTCCTTCCATACGCCTTAATCGTGGAACTAGGCCTGTAGCTTCGCAGTATCCCTTTATCCATATCTTCTTCTTAGTTAGGGGGCGATAGTAATTCTCGGGTTGATAGTCCGGGCCTTCATGTCTGTCGTAGCCTTAACATTAGATGTCATAGTTTGAGTTCCAGTGTCCATGAGATCTACGGTCTGGACTCCAGTTTCAACAGATTTAGTAGAAGCATGGAGACTTCAAGTTGAGTCTGAGTCCCACACTCCAATTGACTTAATAGAGATGGCGCTAATTTCAGGTTGGGTCTGTGTTCCATGTTCAGTTGAATTAACGGAGACGGCGCTGACTTCAGGTTGAGTTTGTGTTCCACACTCAGTCAGTTTAACAGAGACGGCCCTGCCTTCGGTCTGAGTCTGTGTTCCACATTCAGTCAGTTTAACAGAGACGGCACTGCCTTCGGTCTGAGTCTGTGTTCCACATTCAGTCAGTTTAACAGAGACGGCACTGACTTCGGTCTGAGTCTGTGTTCCACATTCAGTCAGTTTAACAGAGACGGTGCTGATTTCGGTTGAGTTTGTGCTCCACATTCAGTCAGTTTAACAGAGACGGCACTGCCTTCGGTCTGAGTCTGTGTTCCACATTCAGTCAGTTTAACAGAGATGGTGCTGATTTCGGGTTGAGTTTGCGTTCCACATTCAGTCAGTTTAACAGAGACGGCACTGACTTCGGTCTGAGTCTGTGTTCCACATTCAGTCAGTTTAACAGAGATGGTGCTGATTTCGGGTTGAGTTTGTGTTCCACACTCAGTTGACTCAATAGAGATGGTGCTGACTTCAGGTTGAGTCTGGATCTCGACATCTGTGGATTCAATAGGGGCATCATTTGTTTCAGGTGACATATTTTGGCTTTCTGCCTCTGTCTTAGGCTTTTGATAGTGATCTAAGGCAGCTCCATAAGCTGTCACTAGACCCCAGCATAAAGCAAGGAGCTGCGTGTTTGGGTCATCATATGAAAGACATCCTTCAACTAAACAACGTGTCATCTCGTCAGGATTAGACACATGTTCTGGCGTGAAGTCCCAAACAATGGGAGGTGCCACACGCCCTACCAGTTTGCCAAAATTAACCCATGCTCCTTGCCATCCAGAAACTGGCCTTTCCAAGACTCTTCCCAAAGTTCCAGCGAATCCTCTAGAGATCTGACCTTTTCTACAAGATGAAAAGCAACACAACACCATTCTTCCAGTTTTAAATAACTCTTTCATTGCCTTCACAAGTACTAGGATTGTCACTAAACAATTTAAGTAAAAATTGGAGCCAATTGTAATGATAGGGATCTCCTTCAGCAGGCCTTTGATGTCAAAATTGAGGGAAGTGAAATACTCCTTCCATTCATTCCAATCAAGGAAAGTGAGATACTCTTTCCATTCATCCCAATTAAAGGAAGGGATATACTCCTCCCATTCATCTCCAGTTGGGTGTTTCCCTACAGGGTAGCCCAAAACAGGCACAAATATAGCTAGTACAATGAAACAAGTAGTTAGAATAGCCATCGTTATATTATTCTTTCTCTCTGTTCTTAAACAATAGGTTTGTTTATATAAACAAGCCTCTCTTGGCAGTTTTCCCGGTAACTGTTCCAAAACAAACCAGGATAACCAAAACAATCTCCCCGTACTGGGCCACCAGAAAATCTGTGATGGTTTGGACTTGGCTCCCTGCCAAATGCTCGAAAGTCACGACAGCAGCCCCCTTCCTCCCTCCCTTCTCCTCTTAGGGCAAAGAAAAAAAACTATAAAAAATTAAAGAACCCAAAGTCAAGCTGTTTATATAAAATATATATATATTTACGTAAATTAAAGTTATATACAGTTAAGATGCTATATACACAGTAAAAGGGGATCCACTCCCCAAAGGGATAGGGAAAGGGGAAAAAAAGGACACCGAACAGGTATACTTGATCAAATTCAAGAACTATACTAGTAATTAACAAAACAGATCTCACCACTTCCCTTAGAAAAAGCAGGATTGGCAGACACAGCCAGCACTCTCCGAACCCCCCACGTGGCAGGCCAGCGGTCGCTGCAGGCCTCAGCTTTAGATAAGCGAGACCAACGCAAGGACCTACAGTTCCCGACCCTCGTTGGAAGAGAAGAGAGAGAGGTCTCTAATCTCCGACTTATTTATACTCTGGTTTACGTAAAAATCGTATGGAATACTGGGTACTTGGCCACTTCCTTGGTTACAAACTGGTTACCAGGAAGGCCTAGATCAAAACCATCACAGCCATACATCAACATCTGTAGCCATTTGGTTTTAGTTTAGTTTTCAGTTTCACCCCACAAATTACAAATCCCTAGGAATAAATTAAAAAATAAGCATTTTCACTGAATTATAGGTTAGTAGTTTAAACAGGATCAGAATAACACTCACCTGGACTCTGAAAATTTAATTCCCAATGAAGATGATAGAAATTCCCAACCAAGCAAAGCATTCAGATTCGTATTTAGTGCAGCTAAAATACCACATCAATATGTGCTATTCTAATTTTGAAATCCTTGCCTCTACTAGTCTGAACAAGAAACAAACCTCAATCAATCCATCTCTTCTACTTGGCACTATAGATGGTTACCGAGGGCCTAAGAAGTTGGTTTCTTCAAAACCTTAAAAAATATTTTTTACAGTCATTTTTAATTTTAATTTTGCAGATTTGTTTTCGGAAAAATTATAGTTGAGTTTTTAAAGTTACTTTAATATCCACAACAGTGTGCCTGCACACAATGGTAATCAGACCTGGATCACTGGTGGGAGATGGAAAATGTAATTTCAAACTAGTTGTTGTTCCAGCTGACCCAAGGGATATTTCAGATCATATGACGTCAGCTCAGATATAAAAGCTAAGGCAAGGAGTAGGAAGGGGGGCATTCATTGTCTCCAATGGCTGCCTGCTGAGTAACCGTTACACATGCTGAAGCCCTGTTTCTCTGGAGTGGCTGACCATCACTGCTCAAGGTAAGTAGAGAATAAACCCTGTTATCTTTTGCTCCGTTTTTGCATGCACAAGCTTCCGTTTTGCTTCTGCTTCAATAAACTGCCTTATCCCAACCCACGAGTTGTTTTCTACCTTACTCTCTGCCCTGTCCAGCTGGGAAGGGGAGTGATAAATATATATATATATATATATATATATTGCATGCTATATTAATGGTAGATATTGAATAGCAAGCTCCTGTGTGGGACACGGAGTTTGCTGACTGCACTGTTTATCACTTTATTTTGCTAAATTTTGGGAACATACTAATATAAACAATGTCTTCGTGCTTTGCTTTTACACTAATGGCCTTGTCATACTGGAGGAGTTATCTTCTGGGGAGCTATCTGGGGATGATAGAGGAATACACACTTCCCCCGCTCTGTGACATTGATATAAATGGCTTTATAATGAAGTGTCTCGAGTTCCTTGCTAATCCTTATGTGAGTTGTTTAGTAATGTGACTGTTACTAACTAATACTGTCAGCACACTATGGAGTTCGGAGAATCTGGTGTTATCCTGGTGTAGCACAAAACAAACTTTAGGTGATGACCTAAAATGTCTGCATTTCAAACTCAAGTTACTGCTTTAGGGTAGCATTATACCAGCCTTCTTTTTAAAAATTGATCTGTATTGGGCCAAGTTTTCACTTATCTTTTTATAGGAACCTGCCAACAGATGAGATGGAGCTGTGTGGAACCAACGAAACTTTTATCTGTCCCCATAATTGCTTGTATCATCAGTTTATTAATTCTTGTGATTTGTGTTTTCATCTAGATCGATTTGTTAGGAGGAAAATATTAGCAGGACTGTATAATACAAAAAATTTTATGTATTGTTAGTTTCATTTTGCTAAATTAATTTTGTCTTTTTACAAAAAAAAGAGAGTTGAAAAAGCTTTTAGTCTTATCTTATGGATATATAATTTTATTTCAACAAATTGAGAATTAAAAACTTCAATCAAATTTAACTTGTGAGTTGGTAGAAAAATTTATACCTATTTGAAATCATACAAATATGTATTAACCTTTCCATTTCTTCCTCAGAAGACTTTGGATTTATTATGATGATTTGACTAAATTTTCCAGAGATATTGATGAGTGAACTAAATGATCTTAACAGAATAAAAGAAAATATTACATGAAAAATAATTGAGTCCCCCTTCCTGAACCAGAAGGAGGTGCAGTTATAAACTGCAAATGCGACATGGATAAAATACAGGAAAACCTTTTATCAGCTCTCAAGACCTGTAACCATTTTTTAAAATACTTGCATTATGTACTATTAAGTTTCCTACCATGTGTCCTAATATGGTTTTAACTTTACATCGATTCTTTTATCTATGGTAATTTATATAGCAACTATAGTACATCCTGCACCACACATAATTATCAGTTGTGGGTGCAAACTACTGTAGCAGTAATTGTAAAGGAGTGTGATGAAGGTAATTTGCCCAGAGGAAAAGAAACTGAAAAAGTAACCTGGGATAATTTGAAAGTGAATTAATTTTACTTATAACACCACTACCAGTATTTCCACAGGGTTTTTTTGTTTGCATGGTAACTTTTTTTGTATTTTGTATAAAACTTTTATGCTAAAAATTACACTTCTACTTGCAAGACAAGCAGCTATACTGCACCACTTCATTTAGTTTGAGGATGCTTCTAATTCAGCATGCTAATCTAAAATTGTGGGATGGTACTCCCATACATTTGCCCAAATCATGTCTTTCATTATTCATTTGCAAGAAGGACACGGTGGAAACTAAGTTCTCCTGGACAAAGCTGAGAATGGATCAGTGATATACATGCCCCAGATTATTGTACAGTAGTGCAAAAGATAGCTTTGGGGTTCCCTCAGTAATTGGACCAGGTATGCATTTAGAGAGTTTAACTTGCAAGTCCAACAAGTGTTGAAAATAACTTCACAAATTGTTTAGCATTAGACATGTTATTGTTAAAAGAACAAAGTGTATGTGGAATGTTAAATCTTACTGAAACTGTATGTTGTATTACCACTCATAATGCAACAGCATCAGTTGAAGAACCCCAGTTCCTGACTGAAGTCCATACTCCACTCCCAGGGCCTCACAGGGTGGGGCAATGGCTAATGAGGATTCAGTTGATGATTGCAATAGGGTTTACATTCTTGATGATTGGAATAGCTGTTGTATGCTGTGTGATTACTTGCATTATTACTTCTGCTGTTTCTGTCTTTTCTCCTCTGTCTGCTAAGTATATATCACCCCTGTGGACAACTCATGAACTAAGGTCCCTAGGAAAGAAACAGTTGTTACAATGTTTAAACCAGGAGGTGGTGTGATGGACTGAATGTTATTAATGTTTTAAACATTGTCAAAATCATAGAAAGACTTTTGTCAAACTACAAGGAAGCAACTGCCTGTCTGTGACCACTGAAGTCTGACTGGAATTTGGACTATGAAGGGGGACTTGAGATAAGACTACTGTCTAATCATCTCAAGTCTGAGGAGAAGTAAACAAGGCTCAAGAAAGAAGAATGTATCTGTGTAGGGATAGGTGCAATTGCACAAGAACTTTTAATGGAAAGCTAGAACTTGTTTCACTTAAGAAAACTGCAAAAGGCCTTTTTAAAAAGGTTACATGTTTTTTTTCCTTCCTTCTGCATTTCAGAGAAAGTTGCAGGGAAGGAGTTGTGAGCAAGCCATCTCTCTGTGGTATGCATGTACAAGGCCTCCTTGGGCCAGAGAGGGTGGTTGGGGGAGGAGAGAGAGAAGATACAAGAAACCTGGAGGAGGCAGGGCCTTTTGCCCCTGAAGGTCCGACGCATGCAACATCGTAAAAAAGTGGTCCTTGCATCTGAAATAAACTTTTTTTTTTTAATCCTTCCACTGCCTTGGCATTCTTGGGAAGAATACCTGTGTATGTTTACCTTGCAATCTGTGTTAAGAATCAGCCCTAACTGGGTTTGGGATGGTGGAGGAGAAGGGGTTTGTGTGTGTGATGGTGAAATCTCTCCACACCAAACCAAAGGAGTAAATCCCCCTGCTCTGGGAAGACCACGTACACACGGGACATTCACGTGAGAGGTAGCTGAGAAGGGGTCATAAACCATCAGACCCCCCAAAGCGCCCCCCCAACTCATTCCTGAGGCCTTCTACCACCAAAGGACTGCACATGATCCAAGTGAGGCAACAAATCCAGAGCCTGTCACAAGAGACTGAAAAGATTCCCCACCCCAGGGGAAGAGTCTGGCATCTCCTGAATATATAATAATCCACTGGACTATATGTTTTGTGGGACCCTCATCACCAAGAAGACCAGAAGAACTAGACTGATGGGACACCATTGGGTTACATGGAGTGGTGATACATTTTCTATTTTAATCTCTCTGTCACTCTCTTTCTTCCTCCCCCTCCTTTTTCCTATTTCTTTCTCTCTCTCTCAGACTATAGACTTTGGCATCTGGTCTCATTTGCACCTTTATTCAGGCAGAGGCATTTCTAATAATTTTAATTACCAGATCTTAACATGCCTGTAGTATATAAAAAAGAAAATTTCACTTGTTGTGTTACATGCAATTCTTTGTTTATTGTGTGAATTTTAAAGTATTTGGTGTGTATTAAATGTTTCTTTATTGTGAATGTTAGAATGTAAATTGCCGAAGAAGCTCCTAAGCTAAGATTGTGTGTTTAGAGTGCTCTGCAGTGTCGGCACAGCAATAGTTACCATTTTAGTGATAGCAAGATCTGGGTTTGTGTTAATTGTGGATCTGATACTAAAGTGGTTCTCAGCAAATTAGAGATTTGGTATCATAATGGAATTAGGCTTGTCTTCACAAATCTGAGAAGGGAAAATACTAAGATTTTCACCTTTAGGTTGTATTTTACAGCACTGGAAGAAGTTTAAAGGCTACCCTTTAACTGGGAAACAGTTAATAAAATACTGTAATAGTTGGTAGACAGAGTATCTACTAAATGATCAAGAGAAGTGGGCTGTTAATGGTAGTGTGGATTATAATATAGTATTGCAGTGTTACACCCCGATCCAGAAGCTTCAAGCTCTTACCGGGTGTACACATTCATTTTAGACTTCAAGAGATTTCACCCACATGAACCCTTGCAAAGTCTTTGATTCTTTGATACCTTAAGTTCACGTCTGGAGAAAAACTACACATTTTTCTTTAAGAGATTTCTTTTCATTTGGTGAGAAAATAGGGGTTTGGGCAAAAAGGGTTTAACAGAAATAACATGCAACTTCACAAAAGCATTACAACAGATTACTGAGACTAGCAAGCATTGCTATTGATACCTTGGAGTTTTGATTTTTTAATTTTTGTAGATCTTAGAAGTAGTTATGTAGTAAATGTAGATTTTAGAATAGTAACATATTATCCCTTTACCCTTTAACACACCAGCTCAAACCCCTGTTACCCATTCCCATATCAATTCCCCTAAATTCCACTAGCCTGTTTAGTCTCTTTTTCAAGGTAGAATTGTAAAGAACACCTTAAAATCTATGCAAGAAGATATAGCCATAGACTCAACAACCTTCAGGCTTAGGACTCTGAAAGGCCTCCAAGAACATTACGTGCTCTGAGGAAGATGAAGAAGAGGGGGTCCCAAAACGCCCCCAGACCCAATTCCCAAGAGGCGTGGAGGGGGCAGAACCTGGGTGGTGGCCAGATGGGGATTGGGTGAAAATCATTATAAAAACTGAAAACACCTGTATTCGAGGTATTCGGGAAAGCCTGGGGGCTCATTAAAGCCTTTGTATCCTTATCTTATCTCCTACCTAATTTGACTTGGAGTCTTTTTTTCCCCGCAGCCATTTAGGCAACAGTTTTGGTGGTCTAGTACAGGGACATGGGACTTGTGACTCCTCTGGATTGATATTTCGTTTTGCAGGGATTTCTTCCCCAACTGGCATATTTTGGAGAATTCCTACTCCGATCTCGGGGAGATCAGCTTCTCGGAACCGCACACGGAGGTAAGATAAGGAACAACTCCTAGAGAATTTTAATTAGCAGCTGCAGGAAGGAGTTTTCCCCAGGGCTAGGGAATACGGTGAGACTGGGAAGGGAAACTTGGACATGGGCCCAAAAAGTTGCAAGAGTCAGTGTTTTCCCAGTCTGTTGGCAAAGGGAATTTTGCCGGAGGGGGCAGTGGAACTGCTTGGGAAGTTTCTGTCAGGACAGACAGGAGGGTTTCAGGTTTCATATTTGCCAGATGTGGCCACAGAACGAGGGGGGGGGGGGAATGCCTTCCTGTGTTGGAACGTTGCCTTCTACCTGAACCTGGTGGTGCTTGGGTAGAGAACCTGCCCAGCATGTGTCAGACTGTGAGTTCTAGCCTTAGGTCTGTCTGTTGTTTTTCTCATTTGTTGTTTGCTAATACGGGATGTGTACAAGCTAAGGAAGAAATTCCAGAGGGGACCCCACTGGCTTTAGTTTTACGGTATTAGGATGATTTAACTGACCCTGAAACATCTTTAAAAAGGCAGGAGCTAGTTAGACTCTCTATGGATGTTTGGTCTTTCAATGGGCAGATTAGAGGATTTGCGTGGCCGAAATTTGGCTCTTTTGAGATCAATATGGTGTTTCATCTTATAACAATCCTTCATAAGTGTTATAAGTTAGTATAAGAATTTAGACAACTCAATTCCAATTAAACATTGATAAATTTATTAAGCAAGCGATAATAAAGCAAAACAGCGCTGGGTGGCCTCAAGGGCAAGTGCCCTGCTGAGGCACACCAAAATGTAGTAAATGTTCCTTTTTATACATTTCCAAGTCCTGAGTTTTGAATGCGACTGCGTTGAGGCTTGAGTTCGTGTCTCATTGTTAAGTGGTCATCTGGTATTTGTCAGAGATGAAAAGGTGCAGTTCTTATCAGTTGTAAATTTTACTGATACTGGTACTTGTTTGTTTAGCAAGATGTCTGCAATTATTTTTACTGACACTTGTTTGATTAGCAGGATGTCCATGAAACTTATCTTGTTGAATTATAACAAAAGTTCCTTATTCCCTCATACACATAAGATTTTATGAACAAAGTTAACCCTTCTATTACAATTCCTCCATTTTTTTTTTTAATAATGGTAATAATTTTATTAAAAATACATAGTTTAAATGTTAGTCTTAAAAGTAATAAAATAAGAGGTTTTGTAATAGTTGATAACAGAGTAATTAACCAAGGGGAATAGTTAAACATAGATTAGTATTTAAAGGGTTGATGATTATTAGTTATTTTTTTGTGTTTGTTTTTGAAATGCTTACTTTTAAATTACTGGTGGAGACCTTGAGGAAGCATAACTAAGGCTCAATTTTTTTGTTGTTGTTGCTGTTGTTTGGCTTTTTCCTTTTTATTTTATGGGGTGTTAGTTTTAGTTCAGGTTTATTGAGAGGCTTGTCATATACTTACCCACTCTAGTACGTCTCTGCCTCCCTTCGCCTAACGCCGTGGCATGGAGCAGTGAGGTATTCTGTAATCTTCTCAGCAGCAGTCGTATTCTTCAGGGTTTATATGGCCTCTAAGTTTAAGATGTTTTGAAGGAGAAAAAAAACCACACTCCCAAAGTATTACAGACAAAGTACTTCAATCATTATTGTTTGTTCTTTTTACTTTAAAGGGTAGAATAATTTTTTTTTTCCTTAGGTGGTACTTTATAACGTGCTTTCACCAATAATTTTATAGGTGTATATATTTTATAGATATTTTCTATGTCTTTGGGACTAATAGTTAATATTATTTTTTTTATTATTATATTTAGTAAATTGACAAACTATTCATCCTTTATGGTTTAAATGGGGATGTTTTAAACAGGGTATGCCTCTAGGTATTCTATGAAGTACAGGTTTTTATTTTACAACAGTGGGGCAGATGGATATGGGTTCCTATTATTTTAAAGATTGCCCCTGATTTGAGAGGAATTATGTTTGGTTACTAAGGTATATAATGGGTTATTTGTAAAGTATATGGAGGAGGTATTTGGAATTCTTTGTACAGCAGGGGGAAACTTTCTTAGAAATTTTGGAATGATTATTTATTCACCAGTCTTTTCCTTCTCAAGATTAATTTCAGACCATCCGTAGTTCTTTCTGTATTCCAATGGTCACTTGGGAGAGGTTCTGTCATTCAGGAGGCATGTGTCCGTCTTTGCTTTGCAGTAGGGATCGCAGTCTCTGTTGTGTGCAGTTCCTGGAATGGATTCTCTCAACAAGGGGTTAAAGATGTTTCCTTCCCAATTCCCTGGGTTTATCCTATGCATGTTGAAATTCAAGGGTGTTGTTTGGGCTAAGGTCCCCCTTTGCTTTCTTTCCAATTCTGCCACAACTGCCTCCACTTTTACACTGAGTTCCATTAAGACATAAAAAGTACGAATAAGCCCCAGGTTGTGAATATGCTAGTATACAGGAATTAATATAATTAGTCTCAGTCACCAGAGTGATCTGCCGAGAGTCAGTAGCAGGCTTTAGGTCATAAACATAATTCTGTTTACTTGGGCTGTCACATCGTCTCTTTTAATTTTTAACAACATGGGTTTCAGTATAAAATAAACACTAAAATTACTTTTTACTTTAAGGTTGTGTTTAGGAAGGAAAAAGAAAACATTTTTTTCTCCCTTTTTATCACAATCTATAGAAATGAAACTTGATTCAGGGCAGCTGCATCTGCCCTGCCAGGCAGCCACCCACCAGAGTTCCCTCCAGGCCAGGAACTCAAAAGAAATACGCCAAATAAGTTTATGGAAAAGAAACAAAAATAAAAACATATGTATTCACTATACAAACTCCAATTTTTTTCTTCCCCCCCCCCTTTTGGTTTTTTTTTTTTTTTTCCAACCAAGGTCACTTCAGTCAGTTCTTTAAGATGTGTTTACGTCCTATACAGGGTAATATAAACAGATCGGCAATAAACAGTGTGGAAGTTATTCTATAAGGCTAGTGAGAAGAAGAAATATTCTCCCAGTGAAAGTAGGGTAGATTAGGCTTAATGCAATCAATGGGCACTCAGTTCACATACATGATGTATACAAAGTCTTTTCCCCAGGTGGAAGGGAGAAGAAACAAAGGCGATATTAATACTGAAGTTGTTGTTAAAAGTATGGCCTTTAGTACAGAATATACACAAAAATTATTTCCGTGTACATATCTTATGATAACAAATAATTGGTACCACTCTAGGTCTGTGAGAATATTTAAAGGCACAGATACATGCAATGAAAGCAACACTATTTCACCATTTAATACATTTATACGAACTATGATTACAATAGCCCATGATATTAACAATGGCTTCGCTGCATCTCCTTTAAAAATGAAGTTTTTAACAGCAAAATTATACAACATTTTCTTTTGTCACACTGGCAAATATAATCACAGACTTATATCAGAGTTTCTAATTTGAATTCAGATTTTTTTAATAAAAGTATTAACTAATCAATCAATTTGAAATCCCATCCTCTTTCCCTAGCTCGTCTGGAGCAGGGAAGCACTATTCTCCTCTTCTCTCTGACTTTCTCTTCTCAGTCTACTACATGCAATTCTTTCTTTCTTTTTCTATTGATTCCAACACTGTTCTCATCTTTTCCTTTTAAAGATTACAAAAGTAACTTCCCTCTTCCTAAGCCATGAAAACTAAAGCTGCAGACTTTTTCTTTCATCACAGCAGACACCGTTTCTTCAGTTCTCTCTCTCCCCCCTCCCTTTTCTTTTTTTCAGTTTTCGACACTGTGGTGTCAATTTTGCCACTATTTTTGTTGTTAGATTTAAACTTCTTTTATGAGAAGCTTGGTAAATTTTTCCCCCCTTTTTTTTTTTTTCATTTATTTTAACTGCTTTTTTTTTCTTTAGTTTTATAACTTTGGGGAATTTTGATTATATATGTTTGATTAGTTTTAATATTTACTAGGATTTGTTATATTCTTCGTCCTGGGGTTTTAATTTAGTTTTATCAAGAGTTTGGTATGGTGTTTTAGTCTCAGGAATTTAATAATAAAGTCCTTGACACTTTTTATCTTTTTCAGCTTAATTAAATGATTTTAGGTTTTTCTGTCTTTTTCGACAATTTCTTTTTAGATGACTTTTTTTTTTTTCTTACAATAAAAAACATTTTATTATTTGGACTTTCGGACCAATTTGCTGAGGCCTGTTCATATATACTTTTTGGGCTTCTTTCAGTAAGTTTTTGAGGCCTCTGTTTTGCCATTCACTTAATTTCTTTAGTTCTTTTTTTTTTAATATTTTTTTAGGTATGATTTATAAAGTGGATTATTAGTAATATTTGAGTAGTTGGGGTGTTAGGATTATTGCCTAAATATTGTAAATTTTTCTTCAGTCTTTTTAATCATGCTTTAGGTGTTTCATTTTTTTGTTGATTTTCTAATGCTTTTATATTTTGTTCATGGGGGTTAGTTAGTTAAAGTCCCCAGATTAATGAAGTATAATAATTAGTTATGTGTTGCCAATTTAGGGCTGAGTTACAGTTCCCACTGGGAGGGTCGTTAGATTGCATTTTCTCCTAGGTATAGATATTAGGTTTTAAAATTTGGTTTAACTGTTTTGTTATTCCCAAGAGGTTTTCTAATAATAAAGTTTTGACTTCTTTTAGGGATGTCCATCTCTTTCTACAAGTTTTAGTGCTTTCGGGATTTTCACACCTCTGATCTGATAAGGCAGTGAGATCTGCAGAGGGGAGGGGGGGGGTGTGTAACAGGGGATTTAACAGTGCTGTAGAAACAACGACTGAAGGAATTTGAAGAGGAGTTTATGGAAGGGGGGGTTAATGAGGGATTCAGCGGTGCTGTGGGGAGGGGTAATGGGGAATTCCACTGTGCTGCGGGAACAGCGAATGAAGGAGATTGAAGAGGGGTTTGTGGAAGGGGGGTAATGAGGGGCATGGGAAGCACATGAGGGACCTTTATTTGGGTTTTTAGGGCTTGTTAGTCTTTTCTTTTTTTTTTTTTTCTTAAGGCAAAGAGGTAATTTGGTTTTCACCTTTGGGGTATTTATAATGTTGCATATTCATTTTCTTCATGGGTGATTGGGGGTTCTTTATTATTTATCCATGTGTTTAATTGCTGACAGACCCAGTCCTCAGAAGACCTGAATACAGGTCATATTATATGGGGATTAGAGAGTGACTTCCCTCCCTAAACTTTGATATAATAATGTATCATTTTTTCTTAGATTTATTCTTTTTCCTGGATGAAATATCCCAGTACTTTATCACTTGTCCTAATGGACTGTTTGGTGGTATATTCAGTAATGTATTCTGCTCTCCTGTTTTGTTGTTTGGGTTTTTTTTTTTTCAGGGGATCCCGTCCCCATGGAATCAGAGGGTTTGCTTTTCCTTCCTCTGTCCCATCTTCTAAGGTGCCTTGAAACGTACACACACTCGCGTGGCCCTCTCGATCGTGACTCATTCCCTCGCAGGCCATGAGAAATGCACTACTAGAGAGTCCACACTCGCTTGGTCTCGTACCGAGACCTCTCACACAGGCACACCTTAGGATCACCTCCCCAACCAAACGACTCACCAAAAAAGAAAACTCTATACTTACCCCTCCCTGGGGTCTTTGTTTGGTCTTCGTGCACAAAATTTAAGGGGTCTGCAGATTTTTTTGCTTTATTATTGAAATTTTATTAGGTTCATTGATCCAGAGTTTGGTGAGAACAGCCTTCAGAGCAGGGCTATCGAGAGATAGGGCACCTCCCTGTTCTGCAGGAGTCCACACCAAAGCAAATTTGATCCTTGGTCACGACACCAAAATTGTTATAAGTTAGTATAAGAATTTAAACAACTCAATTCCAATTAAACATTGATAAATTTATTAAGCAAGCGATAATAAAGCAAAACAGCGCTGGGTGGCCTCGAGGGCAAGTGCCCTGCTGAGGCACACACCACCATGTAGTAAATGTCCCCTTTTTATACATTTTCAAGTCCCGGGTTTTGAATGCGATTGCTTTGAGGTTTGAGTTCGTGGTTCGTTGTTAAGTGGTCATCTGGCATTTGTCAGAGATAAAAGGTGCAGTTCTTATCAGTTGTAAATTTTACTGATACTGATATTTGTTTGTTTAGCAAGATGTCTGCAATTATTTTTACTGACACTTACTTGATTAACAGGATGTCCATGAAACTTATCTTGTTGAATTATAACAAAAGTTCCTTATTCCCTCATACACATAAGATTTTATGAACAAAGTTAACCCTTCTGTCGTAGGTCGAGGCGGGACACGACACAAAATCCTTGTGAATCCAGAGGCTGGAACACTTTATTGCACGATGTCTGCTACTCTTATACACTTTTTAGGCTGCACATGTCAACTCTCCACTGGTTCCACATACATAAATATTCTTCCATTGGCCACTAACGGTGTTATATAACTCTGCTTACTGCGCATGTCACGAAGCACATTTTACCAGAAAACCATATTGTTACAACTTCCTGGTCCGGGTGTAATTCTCCCCTGAACAAAGGTTCCTACTAACTTTAACTCTTCCCGAATCCCCAGGCCAGCTGGGGAGAACCACCACAATTCCCCCTGTTTTTGTATTAAAGAAACCGCCAACGAGTGTCATCCATTGCGGGGCCCCTTGCAAGGGAGACAAACCACGGCAATATCGATAATACAAAAACAACTAAATGAACAGGCAAGAGTTACAGCCCAGACAGTGCATTCGTTATTAGTCCATGGCAGTAGCATTCAGTTGTCAGGTGTGGCCATAGATGGACTTCACGTAACTTGTGGGCATGGTTC
Source organism: Myiozetetes cayanensis (assembly GCF_022539395.1). Lineage (NCBI taxonomy): Eukaryota > Metazoa > Chordata > Aves > Passeriformes > Tyrannidae > Myiozetetes > Myiozetetes cayanensis. The sequence goes on along the minus strand of NW_026086971.1, from coordinate 38,529 downwards.
ATCCAGTACAGGGCGGACACATCGAGCAGGTACCCAGCGCGGTCCTTCATCTCAGGGAAACACAAGCATACCTCTACCCCAAGTCAATAGTTCACACGGTTGAGACCACTGCCCTGTGTGCAAATCTCTACCCTGACTTTCACCTCCCAGGGGAGACAGGTGGGACTTTTGTAAGGAGCCAAATGCCGACCATGGGTGGATTCTGCTGGCCCTCCGCAATGTTAACAAAATTGAGCACATAGGTAGCCTTAGCGAGGCGAAGCCAAGTTTCCCCAGACATTCCTCGCCTTCTGTTTTGTAATTGACGCTTAAGGATACCATGTGCTCGCTCCACAACACCTTGGACCCTGGGGAGAGTGAGGAATACCAGTGACGTGAGAAATTCCCCACATTCGGAGAAAAGATTGCACCCGAAGAGAGATAAGCAGGGCCATTATCAGTCTTAATTTGGTGTGGCACTCCACACGTAGAAAAGGTCTGCAGCCAATGGCGAATGACATCCCGGGCAGTTTCACCTGCATGGGCAGTAGCGACTATAACAGAGGAGAAGGTATCCACAGATACATGTACGCATTTCAAACGGCCAAATTCCGCAATGTGGATCACATCACTTTGCCAGATCTGTAAAGCTTGCAGCCCTCTCGGGTTAGTGCCATAAAAGGCAGGTACCGATTGACCTTGACAGTCAGGGCATGCAGCAATAATGGAGCGGGCTTCAGTAGACGTCAAATGAAACTGCTGTTCCAAGGCACGCCGGCTTTGGTGAAGAAATTGATGCGAAGTGATCGCCTGTTGATGAAGATCGGGCACTGGACCCAAAGCAGCTGGTGAAACAAGGCGATCTGCGCGAGCATTCCCCGTGGTGATGAAACCTGGCAAAGTGGTATGACTGCGCACATGTAAAATATAATAAGAATTAGTATGTTTTTGAATCGTTTCCCACAACAGACGAAGGACCCCAAACAAAAGGGCATTTGAAACCTCTCGAAGGACTGCTTTATCCAGGCGTCGAACTAAACCAGCCACGTATGCAGAATCAGTGACTATATTGAGGGGGCAGGAAAAATGCTGAAACGCAATAGTAACTGCACGTAATTCAACGACCTGGGGTGAACCTTCCTGGAGTTCGACAATGTGTTGCCAACTGTGACCATCATGCCAAGTCACAGCAGCGTTGTTTGTCTTTCCAGACCCATCAGTAAATACAGTGGGTCTAGGCACAGGTGTTGTGCAAGAAAGCAGCTTCTGACTTAACGAGACTTGTTCGTGCAATTTACACAGGGGGTGGGAGGGTAAATGGTACTTAATAGTACCAGTATAATTGATCAGTGCCGCTCGTAAGGCGGAACTGTTGGCCATGCACCATTCAAAATAGTCTAGTTGCACAGGAACTACGATGACCTCAGGGTCACGCGCAACAAGTTCCATGCAACGGGTACGTGCTCTGACAATTAGCTGTGCCAGAAGCTCAAACAAACCGGGAACTGTTTTCTTGGAGCGCACTGACAGGAAAAGCCATTCTAGCACATGCAGGGGATCTTGCCAGGCAGGGTTCCATTGCACAATCATGGCAAAAGGAACAATGCTTTCGATAAGAACATACACATGAATTGCAACATCAGTGGCAATTCTCCATAAGTGTTTAGTTTGCATGCACTGTTCCACTAAAGCAATAACTTGCTTTGCTTGGGGGGTCAATTTCCGAGGAGCTCGAAGGTCAGAATTGCCTTTAAGAAGATCAAGTAAAGGCTGAATTTGGGATGGAGTCAGACCAAGATAGGGACGCAATCAATTTATAGCCCCTGCCAATTTTTGGACATCATTTAGAGTCCTAATATTTGTTCCCAATTTGAGGGCCTGTGGCTGAACAGTATGTTCGAGTACCTTCATGCCAAGGTAAAGCCATGGCTGAGTACACTGTATTTTCTCAGGAACCACAATCAAACCATACTGTTTCAGAGAAGCATGGGTGTTGGACTCCATGGCAGACAGCATCTCACTGGAAGGAGCCGCTAGGAGGATATCATCCATATAATGGTAACAATACCCTTCCGGATAGGTCTCTCTAACAGAGCTCAAGGCCTGGGCAACAAACCATTGACAAATAGTGGGTGAATTTTTCATGCCCTGTGGCAAAAACTTCCAGTGATACCGTTTAGAAGGCTCAGCATGGTTTACCAAAGGAACATTAAATGCGAACTTTTCCTTATCATCTGCATGTAGAGGAATGGTAAAGAAGCAGTCTTTTAAGTCAATGATAACGATAGGCCAATTCATGGGAATCATTGTTGCCGAGGGTAACCCTGGCTGCAATGCCCCCATGGTAGCCATCACCTCATCGACTGAACGCAAATCCTGCAGGAACCTCCATTTCCCTGATTTCTTCTTTATGACAAACACAGGAGTGTTCCATGGACTGTGTGATGGTTCGATATGACCTGCTTCCAACTGTTCTTTAACTAGAGTGTGCAGGGCGATAAGTTTCTCTTGTTATGGGGCCACTGTTCAACCCACACAGGCTTATCTGATAACCATTTTAAAGCTACTGTGGGTTGTCTCACACCCTGCATCACAGTGACCCCTAGGGAAAATCTGTAGTGAGACGGACTCCCCACTGAGAAAGGCAGTCCCATCCCCACAAGTTCAAAGGTGCTGCAACCACATAGGGCCGAAGGGTGGCAGCCTGGCCCTCTGGGTTGGTGATGAGCACTGGTTTAGCCGCAAGAGACCCAGTGGAAGTACCTCCCAGACCTATAACAGCCTGAGAGGCTGGGACCAAGGGCCAAGAAGCAGGCCAGTCCTTTAGGGAAATGATGGTAATGTCCGCACCAGTGTCCAGCAAGCCAGATACCTTTGCTGTAGCGGGAGACGCATGTGCCATACTCAGCACGCAGGTCATTTGAGGCCGACAGTCCTTCACAGTCATTGTCCAATGGACTTGAGGAACTCCAGTGGATCCAAATCCTCCTGTGCCTCGGGTGACATCTTTTGTCCTAGGAACATAGCTCATAAAGGGTATAAGTTGAGCAATGCACGTTCCCTTTTCAATACAAAGAGGGGGGGTGGGTGTTGATACCATGGCACATATCTGTCCAGTGTAATCGGCATCGATTACTCCGACATGCACCATGATCCCCTGAATGGTAGCACTCGACCTACGAATTAGCAAGGCACTTAAGCCCTTCCCAATAGGTCCCCAAGCGTCCAGAGGGACTTTATGAACCCCCATCATGGAAATGGTTACTGTTGAAGCTGTGGATACATCCATCCCGGCTGCTCCCCTCGTCTCTCCTGACAATCGGTCACATAGGCCTGTGGTCTCTGGAAGTGCTGGGTTAGCTGATTGATCGGAGCAGGTGCTTGTGTCAGAGCGCGCTCCCTCGCGCTCGTCTTCCCGTTTCCTGACAGCACATGTCCATCAGCGTGATGAGTTGACCGACAGTTCTTAGCAAAATGCCCTGCTTTCCCACATCTAAGGCAAGTTGTTATTGCTGACTGTGTGGGTGAATTCTTTTTTGATTTCTGGGAGCCCTTTTTACCGCAAGAGACACAGCGATGGCCTGTGGTATTAACCGCAGCCATAGCCTTAGCCAACATAGCCATCTGGTAGTCCACTGAGTCTACTTTTGAACATGCTTGAATCATATCATCAAGTGAGGCATCATCTGGAAAAGTATGAAGGATCTTCCGACAGTCTGCATTGGCATTGTCTCTTGCTAACTGTTTCACCATGGCATCATGCAGATTAGCATCACAAACCTGCTTCTCCACAGAAGCCAGCAGTCTCTCAACAAAAGGCAAATATGGCTCATTAGCACCTTACCTGACAGAGGCATATCTGGGTTTAGGAGCTGATAGCTCAACAGTACGAAAAATTGCCTCCATGCCTACAGCTTTAACTTGCTCTAATACTAAAGGAAGCCATTGTGCTTGATGTTGAGGGTTGGAAAACTGTCCTGTGCCAGTAAGGACATCACCACCATTTCCATATTGGGTGTCATCTTGAGGCCATTGCAAATTTCTTAGTCCCTGTGCTGCAGCCCTTTTGAACCAGACTGACTGGAATACTGAGAATTGTACCAGGGGAAATAGAATCTGGGCAAGCATCTGTATATCATATGGGGTCATTTCCTCCATAGCCAATAGCCTAAGCATACGCATAGTAGGGGTCGAGTTGGACCCATACTACACTGCTGGTTTTGTAACTCCTGAATCACCTTCCATGAAAAGCGGGCGGTGCTCATCAGGCTGTCCACTAGCTGGTTCCCCCCTCACCACCGGGAAAGCCCCAGCCTCCCCACTTGGTAAGCAGGCTACCTGATGAGAAGCACCCTCCCACGGGGCATCAATCTGATCTGCTAATTCCCAATTTCCCTCTTGCATCGCCTGAGCTTTGACCTTTTGCCAGAATGTTAAAGGATCACGGGGTCGGACGGTAACTTGTGCAGGGGGCAGCTTCCACTTTCGAGAAGGCTTATGACGGATGATACTGCTTTGTGCCTTTTGTGATTGTACAGGCACCAGAGCATCCTCCTCAGATGTCTCCTCCTCACTTTCATCAGAATGGCTATCAGATTCTGACGGCAGAGGAGGATACATAGGAGGATCAGAAGGTTCTGGGAGGTGTTTATGAGCCTTCTTGCTTTTGGCCTTGCTGATTTTTGCAGGGGAAGTTTTTGCTAATTCCTGCGGAGATTTATAGGACCTACTCTTGACTGCAGGGGACCTAGGTCCCTATATCTCATCTGAATCGTCCCATAACAGCCCCCGTTTTGCTGAATGAAACCTTTTTCCTTTTGAAAGTTTTGCCCCCCCGCCCTTAGAGGGGGGAGGAGGCGAAACTAAGGGAGTTTCACTCTCACAAGGTCTCGAGCGGAGGGGCCGAGGGAGTCACAGCAGGAGAGCTGGCAGCAGCAGGATTTACAGGGGGAGGATTTGTGATATCAGGAGTTACAGAGTTCCCAGAACTTTTCCCTTGAGCATTCCCAGAGGTCTCCCTAGGAGTTTCTGTGGAAGCTCCTGTAGAAGCTTCTCTAGGGACAGCAACCGACACTGCCCCAGAACCTCCTGATTTTTTATGGTCTTGCAGTGTTTCTCTAAACACCCGCCATGTAGTTAGTAATTGTACTGCTCTCTCATCTCCATGTGTGGATGCTTCAAATAACCGATGGCCTAAATCATCCCACACAGATTCACTAAAGGCAACTTCAGATGTTACCTGAAAACCCTGGTCTTTGCTCCACTTCAACATTTTTTGTAGGAACAAGGCACTCATCTTAACTCCATGTTCTTCCAACAACATTTGCCACATTTGAATGATAGTTTCATCCTCTTTGGACAACATGGAACCCATTTTTGCTCTGGTGGCTCACCTATTTTTTAAACAGGTGTCTCAAAAATATTTTTGACCGGCCTGTGAACGACTCCCTTGTCGTTCTTACTAGCTACACCGGAGTTTTCCCACCTCCAACAGCTATCTCGAAGCTGTCTTTCTCCGTCCTCGTTCAGGATGTGTAACTATTTACTTGACCAAGTTAGAGGACTGACTTACAGAAATTACTTTAGACTGTAAGGCAGTTTAGCGAAGAGAAAATTAAGCAGCAACAAAAGCAGAATAGCAAAACAGTAGTACGGCAATATAGCAACTAAAGTTCGCAGCTGCAGGGGTTAAAAACCCCAGCCAGAACTCTGTTACTCAGCTATCGTTGTTACCTAGCAACGGGCCAGCAGGCGCAGCTCAGCTCAGATTCCTCAGCTCCGGCTTGGCTGGCGAAAACGGGGGGGGGCAGATGCCGCAGCAAAAGCAGAGGTGGAGTTTTCAAAAAGCAAGCAGCGAGTGCAGACTCCAAGTTCGATCTCCTCAGCTCCGAGTTAACAAGCTAAGCTGCTGCGGCAGACGATTGCAAAAAGCCTGGCTGCTCCGTAACAAAATCGGAGGCAGAGGTAAGGCGGAGACCTCTCCTCTTTCGGTTCAGCAGAAGAGCAGCGGCAGAGGCTGCTGCAGCAAACGGTGCTGCCGTGCTGCGTCTCTGTTTAGTCTTCTGCGGATCGCCGGTCAAGGCTCGCTCGGCGGCAAAGTCCAGATCTTCTTTTTCACTGCTTCTTCTCTTCACTCCTCTGCTGATCACGTCGGGGTCTCCAATTGTCGTAGGTCGAGGCGGGACACGACACAAAACCCTTGTGGATCCAGAGGCTGGAACACTTTATTGCATGATGTCTGCTACTTTTATACACTTTTTAGGCTACACATGTCAACTCTCGACTGGTTCCCACATACATAAATATTCTTCCGTTGGCCACTAACGGTATTATATAACTCTGCTTACTGCGCATGTCACGAAACACATTTTGCTGTGTTCAGCACATTTTACCGGAAAACCATATTGTTACAACTTCCGGGTCCGGGCGTAATTCTCCCCTGAACAAAGGTTCCTGCTAACTTTAACTCTTCCCGAATCCCCCAGGCCAGCTGGGGGAGAACCACCACACCCTTCTATTACATAGACTAGAAATAACTGAAACTGGGGTGAAAGTTTAGAGAAGAGCATGGGCCTTTTCAGTCTCAAATGCCATGGTAAAAACCATGTCACAGCCCACAGTGTCATCAGGATATACACTGTGCACTGTTCTTTGCACAGTCAGTTCTGTAAATATCAGAGAAGAGAAAGAAAACTATTAAAGAAAATGTTATAGGTTACCAGCGATGCCTTGGAATAAATTAGAGAGATCAATTTATAATAATAATAAGTAAATTTATTAGTAAATGATAGTTAAGCAATTTCAGCGTGCTGGGGAAGTCGCAAGAACAAAAAAGTTCTCCCGCAACTCGCCACCCCCAAACTCTCAAACTTCCCTTTTGTACCTCCCTGGTTCCCATCCTTAGGTTTTTGCACATGCGCAATGTGCGGGTTCTTTCTCATACAGAGTCCCAGGTTGTGTCTTTTGCACATGCGCAGTGCTCAGGTTTTTCCCCATACATAGTCCCATGCTGTGTTTTCGGCGCACGTGTAGTTCCGTGGGTCGGGGTCTCGTTTGTGGGTTGGGGTCTCCCGTGATGAAGGTTATAGTCTTCCTCTGTGTCCACAAAATGACCTCGTGCTTGGAACATGCATATTTAGTAGGTATTTTCCTCCCTTTCTGGGCTTATCGGCACTCATTTATCACTTTGACTCCTTGTTATTTGTAGAGAAGGAGATCTGCACCTCAGGTTTGTTGGATTAGGTTTATCGTTGAGTTCTGCTGGTTGTGTTAACAGAGTGTAGTTAATTTATTACAGTCCAGGGGGGTTGTCAGGCACCAGGCTGCCTCCCTTTATTATCTGCCCAGCCTCAGAAACAAACGGCATCTGCTTGTCTTGCCGGGGAGTCCCCAGCTCTCCCAAATAGAATGTCCCTTTAAGGGAAGGGGGGGCAAAGCGGGTATCGTGGCAGTCCCACCAATCGAGTCCCACTGGTTGCCACGACCACGACTCACAGGTGCCTGTCAACTAAGTGGGAATACACACGGAAATCACACAGCAATGCTCTGAAGTTTCACCAAACCTAACCAAAATCTCTTCAAAGTATACCCAGTTTATCACAGAAAAAATCCATTAACACAAAGCATTTGTTATCACAGCTATGACTGAGCATAGAAAAAACCTCAATTCAGTGTTTACATTTAATATTCCCAGGGACACTTTGATTTCAGCTAATTTGTTGAACTCTACAGGTCTTAATTAAAACACTTGTTCTGTTTTAATTAGAACAAGCACCTTTGTAACATGGAAAGCTCTACCTCCACTTTCTAAAATCTTCAATTGTACAAATTAATTTGTAACTTGTCTATGATAATACATGGAATATGTTTCAAGTTTCAGAGGAAGTTTTGGAGGATTAATCTTAAATATGTGACATTCTTCAAATTAAGTATTTTATACTGTAACAACAGCAACAACAAAATTCAATTTGGAGGATTCATAGGACTGATGCTCCAAACTCCCAAATCTCTCTATGCAACAACTGAAAAAACTTGGTTTCGAATCTATAATCCCTGTTACGCCCTGGTCCTGAAGCCTCAAGCTTTACCAGGCACTTCACTTTAATTTCAGACTTCAAGAAATTTCACTCACACAAACTCTTGCAAAGCCTTTGGTTCTTTGATACCTTGAGTTCACATCCAGAGAAAAAACTACACATTTTTCTCTAAGAGATTTCTTTAAATTTAGTGAGAAAATAGGTGTTTTGGCTAAAAGGGTTTACAGGAGCAACATACAACCAAGGAAAATATTCCACAAAAGCATTACACTTCATAGCAGGCTACTCAGAACAAAAGGACTCCCCTGCCTCCCTCCAAACAGCATTATGAGCTCTGCCTCTATACCCCTCAAGGATTTTACAAGCCAGCAGGCATCACTGTGGAGTAGGGGACCTTTGTTAGACCCAGCAAACACCAACCCACAACTTAAGTGAAATACCACTCAGTCGGTTTTAAGTTACCCACAAGAGGAAGAAAAGAGCAAAGGAAGAAAAGAGAGATTAAGAGAAGAAAGAATAAAGAGAGAAAGAGAGGACTGAAAAATATAGTTACTGCCAAGAGGTCACATGGTGGCTGGTCCAAAGACAAAAGACCAAACTCCAAGATGAAGGTTTTGTGTGCCTCTTTAATAGCTTGGTTACCATGGCCACTCCCTCTGTAGGAAATAAATAAGACTGTTTTATTACAAGCGGGGTTTCCATGGTTACCTCATGTTGAGGAACCATTTTGTGGTCAGGGGTGGTGTTTTATTACAGTTGCCTATGGTTGCAGCTCTGCTGCAGTTATTCACAGTTATAGTTCTACTACAGTTACCAGTAGTTGCAATCCTGCATGTAAGGCAGTGGGACTAGCCAGGGCTCACTGCCAAGGGACCATGCAGACAGGGCAGGGAAACCATCTGATAGGTCAGTTATCCCTGTAAGGCAATCCATCTACATCCTGAGGACCTCTCTGCCACCGTCCAAGCTTGTTTGGCCCCGGTAGATGAACCTTAGGATTAAAGGGTGGACTCAGTTCACGCACACATTGTGTCTCACCTAAAAAATCCAATGCGCAGGTTGGAAGGTGTAAAGACCTTCCCCAGATCTTCACTCGCGAAGACTGGCCATTATCCACCTTCCCTTTCCCCTTTGTGTGTGTATTTGATGAACAGGACCCTTCGGAAAAGAATAAACCTTATCTTTAACTGATACAGTCAGACTGTCTTTATTAACAACCAGGCAGATATCAAAAGTGAACTATATTAGGGTAGGGTGGACATCGGCTGTCAATCTAAAACTGGATTCTTCCAAAGAGGTTGCTATTTCTGTACAATACATTAAATCTTGATAATCCTTCTTACAGATCTATCAAGTAAAATTCTATTCTAAATGGGCTTTTTATGAGTGTATTAGACTTCCATTAAAAATTAATACTTTCAACAACGTTGGCACATAATATTTTATGATTTTCAACACATTATTGGTTATAAGCCCTGGAAAATATAAAATGTTTCTTCTAGTTTATTTCCATGCCTTTTTATTGTGGAACTATCCCCAAGATATGACTACTGACATTGATCTTTATAGAAAAAAGGCTTCTTGAAGCATTACTTTGGAAAGGGTTAAAAAAAGAGAAGAAAGCATGAATAATGTAGGAGCTTTGCACACAGATAAAAAAAGTGGGTCAAGTTTAGAATCTGTTAACCATGACTGCTGGAAGGTGGGAGGGTTCTGCAGAGGGACCTGGACAAGCTGGAGAGATGGTCTGATTCCAATGGGATGAGGTTCAACAAGACCAAGTGCCGGGTCCTACACTTTGACCACAACAACCCCATGCAGCGCTACAGGTTGGGCAGAGAGTGACTGGAGAGCAACCAGGCAGAAAGGGACCTGGGAGTTTGGATTTACAGGAAGCAGAACATGAGCCAACAGTGTGCCCAGGTGGCCAAGAAGACCAATGGCATCCTGGCCTGTATCAGGAACAGTGTGGTCAGCAGGAGCAGGGAAGTGATTCTTCCCCTGTACTCAGCACTAGTGAGGCCACACATGGAGTGTTGTGTCCAGTTCTGGGCCCCTCGGTTCAGGAAAGATATTGAGGTGCTAGAGCAGGTCCAGAGAAGAGCAACCAGGCTGGTGAAGGGACTTGAGCACAAGTCCTATGAGGAGAGGTTGAGGCAGCTGGTGCTGTTTAGCCTGGAGGAGGCTGAGGGAAGACCTTATCGCTCTCTACAACTACCTGAAAGGAGGTTGTAACCAGATGGGTGTTGGCCTCTTCTCCCAGGCAACCAGAAGTAGGATAAGAGGGCATGGTCTTAAGCTGTGCCAGGGGAGGTTTGGGTTGAATATTAGAAAAAAATTTTTTACAGAGAGGGTAATCAGGCATTGGAATGGGCTACCCAGGGAGGTGGTGGATTTATTGTTCCTGAAGGTTTTTAAGATGAGACTGGATGCGGTAGTTAATGCCATGGTCTAGCAACCATGGTGGCGTTGGATCAAGGGTTGGACTTGATGATCTTGGATGTCTTTTCCGACCCAGTTGATTCTATGATTCTATGACTGTGCCTCTTCTGAACGAACATGTAAACACAAAGTATTTCCTGAAATACCAGAACTGTCATTTTCTGAGGGGTTACTTTACAGTACATTTCTGAATAAATTCCATTTCAAGGAACAAATGGTGAAATCCTTAAAAATGTTCCTTCTATATAGACCGTCATGTCAGATTGGATTCTACTTAAAATTACAAAAAATTCTGTATAAGAATCCAATCTGGGAAGGGTTGAGGCAACAACATACCCTTAAAAAAGTACACTAGTATTGAGTCAAACTTATCCTGGGACTAGGAGGACATTTATGTTGCCTAAATGACTGTGGGGGGAAAAAAAAAGACTCCAAGCCAAATTAGGTAGGAGATAAGATAAGGATACAAAGGTTTTAATGGGTCCCCAGGACCTCCTGGTATCCTGCAGTGATGCAAACAGACTTGTCACAAGCACCGCAGGAAGCACAACAGTGGATCTGGCTACCACCTACCATGCAGGTTTACATGATACCTTGGTTCAGGTCATCTCTACTGGGTTCAAGGGCCCCTTGGGTAGGGGTATGAGTGCTTTTCTAATTGGGAGATGCTTCATTTCCCAGCAAGGACTGTTCATGCTCCTGGGACTTATTGATTCTGATTATGAAGGGGAAATTAAAATAATGGTTTGGGTCCCCAACCCTACCTGTCAAATTGCTCAGGGGACCAGAATGGCACAGTTGATATATTTTAAAACTAACCCATCACACATGACTAAGAAATGCCGAGGAACTGGTGGGTTTGGCTCTACAGGCATGCCTCACATATCTTGGTCACAACCAATTCAACAACAACACGATATGCTATCCTGCACACTTCAACATCACCATCTCCGAACTGCGGTGAACATCTCTGACCTTATGGAAAGTGGTGCTGATGTTTTTGTGTGATGGTTTTGGTCTAGACCTTCCTGGTAACCAGTTTGTAACCAAGGAAGTGGCCATGTACTCAGTATTCCACATGATTTTTACGTAAACTCTAATGATTGGGATCTCCTTTAGTAGGTCTTTGATGTCAAAATTAAGGAAAGTGAAATACTCCTTCCATTCATCCCAATCAAAGAAAGGGACATACTCCTCCCATTCATCCTCAGTTGGGCGTTCCCCTACAGGATAGTCCAAGACAGGCACAAATATAGCTAACACAATGAGACATGTAGGTAGAATAGCCATTGCTGTATTATTCTTTCTCTCTGTTCTTAAATAAAAGGTATGTTTATATAAACAAACCTCTCTTGGCAGTTTTACGGTAACTGTTCCAAAACAAACTCAGATAACCAACACAATCTCCCCGTACAGGGCCACCAAAAATCTGTGATAGTTCGGACCTGGCTCCTTGCCAAATGCCTAAAACTCACAGTAGAAAGCCCCTTCCCCCTCCCTTCTTCCCTTAGGGCAAAGGAAAAAAAACTATAAAAAATTAAAGAACCCAAAATCAAGCTACTTATATAAAAATGCATATATTTACGTATATTACAGTTATATACAGTTAAGATGCTATGTACACAACAAAGGGGAATCCAAACATACCCCAAAGGGAAAGGGAAAGGGGAAAAAGGGACAAAAGAGGACAAAAAAGGGACAGCGAATGGATATATGCAATCAAACTCAAGAACTATACTAATAACTAGCAAAACAGATCTCACCATGTCCCTTAGAAAAGTGGGATTGGCAGACACGGCCAGTACTCTCCAAACCTCCACGTGGTAGGTCAGTGGACGCTGTAGGCCTCAACCTTAGATAAGTGAGATCAACGCAAGGACCCACTGTTCCTGAACCTCGCCAGAAGAGAAGAGAGCGAGGTCTCCATCTTATTTATACCTTGGTTTATGTAAAAATCGTATGGAATACTGAGTCCATGACCACTTCCTTGGTTACAAACTGGTCACCAGGAAGGTCTAGACCAAAACCATCCCATTCTCCACCCCTTATTCCATACTATTTTTACGTAACACCAATATTTTGCGTTCGCTTATATCCCACACATATATACACATATATATATATAGTCCTTATTTGTCCTTTAGAGCAATTGTCTTGTTGTAGAAGATCAACATCAGCATCAGGATTAACTTGGTTTGGATACTTGGTCCTTTGGTTGCAATCACAATTCTGGTTTTCAGGACTGGTTCTCTGGTCTGGACTGGTTTATCACTGGATACTGGCATCAATTTGTTCAGGTCTTTCTCATTTGGTGACTGGTTTCCTGCAAAGCACAACTCAAAGCACATGATTAGTCTTTCCCCATGGTTAAATTTCCTTGAGGCACACAGTGGATCTCTCCCACCTTCAGGTCAATTGGTTATAATTTCCAAAATTCCAGGGCGATTCTAGTTCCGAATTCGTACACGTTGCGTAATCAAAACCATCGACTTGCTCCACGTGGCATTGGTGGCATGATGCATAGAGACCACCTTTCCCTTGAATATCTAGCTCAACACTGGTAATTGGGGTGCCAGGAAGAGCTGTGCTTCAGTACCAATCACCTCTGAGGCTGCTGGTATGCCTTCATATGCCACTAAGATTTCTTTTTCCATAGGGGTGTAATTGTCCTCAGAACCTCTGTAGCTTTGGCTCCAGAAACAAAGTGGTCGCCCTGGCATTTCGCCAGGCACCTTCTGCCAGAGGCTCCAGGAGGGACCTTTATCTCCAACTGCAGAGTAAAGTACATTCTTTACATCTGGTCCCGTCCTGACTGGTCCAAGAGCCATGGCGTGTGCTATCTCTTGCTTGATTTACCTGAAAACCTGTTGTTGTTCAGGACCCCATTGGAAGTTGTTCTTCTTACGGGTCACAAAGTAAAGAGGGCTTACAATTTAGTTGTACTCGGGGATGTGCATCCTCCAGAAGCCTATGGTTCCCAGAAAAACTTGGGTTTCTTTCTTGTTTGTAGGTGGAGCCATTGCTGCCATCTTATTGATGACATCTGTTGGAATCTGACGATCTTACCATTTCACCCCTAGGAACTGGATCTCTCTGGTGGGTCCCTTGACCTTATTTCTTTTGATGGCAAAACCAGCCTTGAGGAGAATCTGGATGATCTTTTGTCCTTTTTCGAAAACTTCTACTGTGTCCCCCCATGCGATGATGTCATCGATGTACTGCAGGTGCTCTGGGGCCTTACCCTTCTCTAGGGTGGCCTGGATCAGCCCATGACAAATGGTTGCACTGTGTTTCTACCCCTGAGGCAGTCGGTTCCCGGTGTACTGAACGCCCCTCCAGGTGAAAGTAAACTGTGGTCTGCACTCTGATGCCAAGGGAATGGAGAAAAATGCATTTGCAATATCAATAGTGGCGTACCACTTCGCTGTCTTGGACTCCAGCTCGTACTGGAGCTCCAACATGTCTGGAACAGCAGCACTCAATGGCGACGTGACTTCATTTAAACCATGATAGTCCACAGTCAGTCTCCATTCTCTGTCGGATTTACGTACAGGCCAGATGGGGCTATTGAAGGGTGAGTGTGTTCTGCTGACCACCCCTTGACTCTCTAACTTCCTGATCATCTTATGGATGGGCATCACAGCATCTTGGTTTGTCCTGTACTGTCGCCTGTGTACAGTTGCAGTGGCTATAGGCACTTGTGATCTTTGACTCGGAGTAGTCCCACAATGGAAGGGTCTTCTGAGAGGTCAGAAAGAACAGACAATTACTTGGACTTCTCTTCAATCACCATGACTACACCGAAAGCCCACCGGTACCCCTTCGGGTCTTTGAAGTATCCTCTTTTTAGGTAGTCCATACCAAGAATGCAAGGGGTTTCTGGAATGTTTTTACCATTGGTCTCCTGTCAAGCTCATGTCGACCTCTACCACTGACAACTCTTGAGACCCTCCGGTCACTCCAGAAATAGAAACAACCTCCATACTCTTATGTTCCGATGGCATTAAAGTGCACTGGGCACCAGTATCCACCAAAACCCGGTATCTCTGAGGATCCAATGTGCCAGGTCATCCAACTTACACAACCCAGTAAACCCGATTATCTTTCTGGTCCCTTTCCTTCTCCTGGCAGAAGGCAGGACCTCTCTATTGGTCTTGATCAGAGTATTCATCGTCCAACTTTGACTTTACCTTCTTAGAGGCCTTCTTTTTATTGTCAAAGCGAACCTCCATCTTTTTGTGTTTCGAAGATTGCAGGACATCTGCATCAACCACGTAGACAACTTTTTTGTTGGTTTCCTTTCGTTTTAACTCTCTTACTCTGACCTCGAGTTTGGAATTGGGTTCACCATCCCACTTCATGTTTTCTCCTTTGCTGCGCAGATAGGACCACAGTTGATTACGTGATCTACGTCTGGGGTTTCTTCTCCTTCCGCGTGCTAAGGAAGGAGATCGTGAATGAGGTCGGAAGCAAGATCGAGGTCGAAATCGTGGTTGAAACCGTTTTATTGGTCTGTCTCTATAGTCTCTATAGTCTCTATAGTCATCTTCATATCTGAAATATTCATAGGACCTCTCCTTTGCTTCCCTAGGATGGATAGGTCAGTGTCGGGCATCGGAGGACTCTTCCAGATTTTCTGTTATGGTCCTTATCCATGAACACATGGTGTTCACAGTCGGTTCATCAGTTTTTGGATTGTATACTGTTATTAAGCAGTTGACGTATGATGCAGAGGCACCTCTAATCACTTGCCTCCACATCAGCTCTGTACAGGAAATCTTCTCTGGTTCTAATAAGTCGTAATAATCTGGGTTGCAGTAAATGAGTTCCAACATAGCTAATTCTCGTAGGTATTGGACACCTTCTTCTGCAGTTGTCCACTTTTTCGGAGAACTCATTAAGTATTCTTTAAATGGGTATTTTTCCCTCACAGCATGGAGGATCCGGAGCCAGAGACTGAGATTATATGTCTCTCTTGCAATTTCTTGTTCAATTTCACGGTCTTGAGCAAGGGATCCTAGTTGCTGTGCTTCTTGACCCTCTAACAAGTGGTTTCTGGCTCCATTATCCCAGCATCATCCCAACCAGGTGAGAATTTGTTCACCAGGTCGGAGGCTGTAATCCCTTTGTAGATCCCGGAGTTCTACCGGGGTCATTGTTTGCAATACTTCACTCGTTAACACAACTTCCACTCCAGAATAAGGGTCTCTCCTATGTAGAACCATTTCCACTTCCCTTCTGATGTTTCTACATGGAATCGTTTTCTCTCTCTCTCTGCCTCTCTCATGGGGTGGCAGAGACTGAGTATGTTACAGGGATAGGCTTCTACTCCGCTGTCTAAGCCCACGGGGTGGAGGTAGTGAATAGTCCTTCAGACTTTGGGATGAAGGTCTCAACCATTCTTCTGTGTCCTCTGTTGGAAAGTCAAGAAGAGTATATTTGGGTGTCAACCTTCTCTTTGGTGGTTTATTGGCCATCTGTGCTGCCACCCCTTCTTCCTTTAGGTGTGTTCCCTTTTCCTTTGGACGTGTTCCCAATTCCTTTGGGTGCGCTCCTTCTCTCGCTGCTGCTTCTTCCTCTTTTGCAACCATCCATTCGTCCACTACTACATAGCTGGATGGGATAGGTTTCATGGGGATGGTAAGTCCCTCTACTCCTTCTTCTTCTTCTTCTTCTTCTCCCTCTTCTTCTCCTTTTATACACCTTAATCGTGGAACTAGGCCTGTAACTTCTGCATTATCCCTTATCCATATCTTCTTAGTTAGGGGGGCAATAGTGATTCTTGGGTTGGTAGTTTGGGTCTGTGTCTCCGTTGTAGCCTTAAAGTTAGATGTCGTAGTTTGAGTTCCAGTGTCCATGAGATCTATGGTTTGGACTCCAGTTTCAACAGATTTATCAGAAACCATGCTGACTTCAAGTTGAGTCTAAGTCCCACACTCAGTCGAGTTGATAGAGACGGCACTGACTTCAGGTTGAGTCTGTGTTCCACATTCAGTCTACTTAATAGAGACGGCACTGGTTTCAGGTTGAGTCTGGATCCCGACGTCTGTGGACTCAATAGGGGCATCATTTGTTTCAGGCAACATAGTTTGACTTTCTGCCTCAGCCTTAGGTTTTCGATAGTGGTCTATGGAAGCTCTATAAGCCATTGCTAGACCCCAGTATAAAGTAAGGAACTGCATATTTGGGTCATCATACTGATACCTTGGAGTTTTGATTTTTTAATTTTTGTAGATCTTAGAAGTAGTTATGTAGTAAATGTAAATTTCAAAGTAGCAATACATTATCCCTTTACCCTTTAACACACCAACCACACATAACAAACCCTGTTACCCATTCCCATATCAATTCCCCTAAATTCCACTGACCTTTTTAGTCTCATTTTCAAGGTAGAATTGTAGAGCACACCCTAAAATCTATGCAAGAAGATATAACCATAGACTCAACAACCTTCAGGTCTAGAACTCTGGAAGGCCTCCAAGAACATTATGTGCTCTGAGGAAGATGAAGAAGAGGGGGTCCCAAAATGCCCCCAGACCCAATTCCCAAGAGGCATGGCTGGGGCAGAACCTGGGTGGTGGTCAGATGGGAATTGGGTGAAAATCATTATAAAAACTGAAAACACCTGTATTCGAGAGCGCACATTGGGGGTGTTCCGGAAAACCTGGGGGCTCATTAAAACCTTTGTATCCTTATTTTGTCTCCTACCTAATTTGGCTTGGAGTCTTTTTTTTTCCCACAGGCAACAGTTTTGGTGACTTCGTATGGGGACATGGGGACCTGTGACTCCTCTGGATCAATATTCCGTTTTGCAGGGATTTCTTCTCCAACCGGCATATTTTGAAGAATTCCTGCTCCGATCTCAGGGAACCCAGTTTCTCAGAACTGCACACGGAGGTAAGATAAGGAACAACTCCTAGAGAATTTTAATTAGCAGCTGCGGGAAGGAGTTTTCCCCAGGGCTAGTGTCGTGGTTTTGCTCTGGGTCAATTTGCTTTCACACTCCCCACACAATTACTATTAGTTGAGAGAAGGTTTATGCAGACAAAAGAGACTGGATTTGGAAAAAAATAGTATGAACATTTATTACTAGCAAAATAAAAAATACTAAGGAATTATATCTATAACAATTCTACTTAAGTAAAAAGTATTATGTATTTACAGAAATACTCCTCCCCCCTTTATATCAGTCCAAAGAGGAGAAGTAGTCCTTTTCTCCATTTTCAGAGTTCCAGTTCTTTTTCCAGTAACTCTGCAGCACCCTTGTCGCAGCTGGAACTCTTTTTTTTCTTTCTCTCTTGCTCTGTGTTGGCCTCCAGGGCTGGACCTACCCTCCTCCTGGGCTAAGACTGGAGGCTGAGGGTTACCCAGGCTCTGAAGGTTTTCTCTTCCATGGGACTTGCAAGGGGACACTTGTCTACCATGGATCTCCACCACAGGATTACAGGAGAAAATGGCTTATGAGTCCACCCCTGTTTTCCTGTGAGGTCTCTTCCCATGGGAGAACAGTCCTTGATAGACCTCTCCAGCATGTGTCTAGCATGGATCCTTCACTCGGATCCCAACATCCTTACCCGAACCATTTTCTACTCCGGTATAAGGCTCTCTCAGGGTCACAAATCTTCAGCAGTAGCGTGGATCCCACACACGGATCCCAACATCCCACCTGGACCGTCTCGCTCCAGCATAGGTTTCCCTTAAGGTCACAAAATCTTCAACAGGTCTCTGCCTTATCTCAGTCCTTTTCATGAAGTCTCAGGTTCCTCATGCAACTTACTCTAGTGTAGGCTTCTCCACAAGTAACATGGGGTCTCCTCACCCCAATAAACTCTTACAGGTAGTATGGATTATTTTTCAGTCTTTTCCCTGCTGAAGGGAGAGAGCAAAAGGGAGGAGAAACAAACCCCCCTTTGTACTGTTTTTCTCTCTCCTGCAGCTGCTAACTTTGACTTTGGACACTGTTATCTCTTTGCTGGAATTCTTCTGTAGCAGTTCTTTGTCCAAGCAGTCAGTCTTTTAAACTTTTTTTTCTCCACTCTCTTACAGGGCCGGGGGAGGAGGAGGCCTTGACCCACTTTGGGGCCTACCACCGCCTCTTCTACATGGCTGCTTAATTTCAACTGCGCCACCCACCTTCTCTTCCGTTTTTCTTAAATATGTAATTAGTAAAGGTGTTACTGAGATTTTTAATTGGTTTTTTGTCCGGAAATTCACTTGGAAAAAACCATTCTCAGCCTCAGGGGCTGATCGGCTGGGCAAAACCATGACAGCTAGGGAATACGGTGAGACTGGGAAGGGAAACTTGGACTTGGGTCCAAAAAGTCAGTGTTTTCCCAGTCTGTTGGTAAAGGGATTTTTACAGAGTGGGCAGTGAAACTGTCTGGGAAGTTTCAGTCAGGACAGGCAGAAGGATTTCAGGTTTCGTGTTGGTCGTGTGTGGCCGCAGAAGAGGGGGGGAGGCCTCCTCTGGTTGAAACTGTGTTTCTGTCTGAACCTGGTGGTGCCTGGGTACAAAACCTGCACAGCGTGTGTGAGGTTGTGAGTTCTAGGCTTAGGTCTGATGTTTTTCTCATCTGTTGGTTGTTAACATGGGATGTGTACAAGTTAAAGAAAAGATTCCAGAGGGAATGCCCCTCGCTTTAGTTTTACAGAATTGGGATGATTTAACTGGTTCTGAAACATCTTTAAAAAGGCAGGAGCTAGTTAGACTCTCTATGGATGTTTGGCCTTTCAATGGGTGGCTTAGAGGATTAGCGTGGCCGAAATTTGGCTCTTTTGAGATCAATATGGTGTTTCATCTTATGACAATCTTTCATATGGAGGAAAGGTGGTCTGTGTTGCACTATGCCGAGTTATTTTATTTTTTCTTAACCCGTCCAAAATTGAGAAAAGAATATAAAAGAGATAAAGTTCAGATAGAAACAGAACTCCTAGAAATGGCATTAGAGGAGAAAAAGGGAAAGAATAATCGTGTTAAGAGTGATCCTATCAGTCAGATCAATATTGAAAGCCCTGGAAATGAAGATCTGGACCTTTTAATTCCCCCAGATATGAGAATAAAAAGCTCAGGACCCCTCCTGGGTACGGTCGCAGGTGCGGGGGGTGTAGGTCCATTAGGAGCGGGGGTAGCCCCTGGGGCGGGTCCTACCAGCTCGGCAGGGTCGACTGGATTTGCGGTGCCGTGTCCAGTTGCTTCGAGGGCCCCGGGGGCAACGGCGGGACAAGCTGGGACTGCTCCGGGCGGAGCAGGGGTCCTGGGAACTGCTGTTAGTGCTCTGGGACCGGCGGGATCGGCACCGGCTGTTCCAACCATCACGGGAGCGGCGGGAGCAGGGGTGACCTCTGCCCCGGCTGCATCGGGAGCTTTGGCACCGGCCGGACTGGCAGTGCCGGTCCTGGATGGAGCCATGGGCTCTGCCGGTAGCGGCGGGGGAGCGGCCCCGTCGGGGCCACTGCAGGCAGCGCAGGCTCAGTTGCCGCGGGAATAGGAGGCTCAGACCTCAAGGGAGGAGGAGGAGGGGCGGTGTCTGCAGCCGGGGTTCCTGCCCCGGTTGACACGGGACCCTACACCTACGCCATAAGGAGCGGGGACAAACCCGGCCCCATCCCGTTGGTACTGCACAATCCTACTGCAGAAGGGGGCATAGATCCAGCCTTTGCTTTACAGCATCGGGGAAGGAGCAGATTAAAGTTTACTGATACAGGCACAGAAGTTTCTGAGGATGAATCAAACGATAGCTTGGGGGAGGAGGAAGAGAAACCACTTGTAGTAAGACCAAAGACAAGGGGAAGAAGAGTACGGGAAGCTCTGTCAGACCCCAGCCCCGTGGCTAGTAGAACAAGAGCACAGAAGGAAAAACCTGCAGTAGAAGCCCCCTTAAGGCAGGCCACGAGCAACCAGGGCCCAGTTTTAATAAAAGTTCCTTTTTCTCTAAAAGAATTGCAGCAGTGGAAGACTTCTGTTGGAGCATATAGGAATAACCCAGACAGAGTGGCTAACTATGTGAGGAGAGTAATAAAAACACAAAATCCCGATTGGGATGACTTAGAGGCAATACTGGAAACATTATTAGATCCTACTGAGATAGACATGGTCAAACGAGCTGCCCAGAATGCAATTGAGACGTTCATAACATCTGAGCAGATTCAAGGAGAACTACAAGATGTGTTTCCCTTAGGAGATCCCAAGTGGGACCCCAATATACCAGAAAAAAGGGAAGCATTGAAACGCTATCAGGACTGGGTGGTTTATGGTCTTTAACATGGGGTTCCGAAGGCAATTAATTGGTCAAAGATGTATGAAGTGAAACAAGAAAAAAATGAATCCCCTACAGATTTTCTGAACAGGCTAAAAGAGACCATATGAAAGTACACAGACATCAATGTAGAATCAGAGTCAGGGAAAAGGCATTTAGTTTATTTATTTATAGGCCAATCTGCAGATGATATAAGGAAAAAGCTGCAGAATGCGGGTGAGGACAAGAATATTCGTGACTTATTAAATATAGTTTGGACAATCTATCAAAACAGAGATCAAAAAGGAAGAGGAAAGGGGCTGGAGCAGGATGGTGACTACCAAAAGCATTGCAAACACAATGTCCACCGTGAAAATTATAGATCCAATTACCAACGTGATAAGACTAATGATCTATGTTCTTTTTGTAAAAAGAAGGGTCACTGGAGAAGGGATTGTCCAGACTTGAAGAGGAGAAGTGAATTTCCACCCCCTCCTCCAGCCTCCCAACTGACTGTAAACCAGAATGCATGAAGGGGACTGGAGAATTCTAACCCAGCAGAACCTCCGGTTGTAGCTAAGCTGGGGGGAGGAGATATGGAATTTTTAGTTGATACAGGTGCTGCATATTCCATGGTAAACACCTTGGAAGGAAAACTGAGTCATGATACTGTAACTGTGGTTGGTGCCACAGGGGTAAGTGAAACCAGACCTTTCTTCAAACCTTTGTAATTTAAATTAGGGAAACACTGGGTAACTCATCAATTCCTCTATATGCCAAATTCTCCCATGCATTTATTGGGTAAAGATTTATTAGAGAAATTGGAAACTGAAATTAAATTCTGTAAGGAGAGGGGAATAAAAGTTATTATCCCTGACACTAAATTTATCAAGGCAGCTGCCTTCTTCATACAGGAGAACCACAGAGAGATCCCCGCAGAGATTGAGAATGCTGTCATCCCTTTAGTGTGGGCTAGCGAATATCCTGGGAGGTCCAAGCAAGCAGAACCTGTAAGCATCACGCTCAAGCCAGGAGCAACACAATTAAGATAAAAACAATACCCCTTGAAGCTAGAAAGTCGTCAAGGTTTAGCACCCATAATTGAAAAGTTTCTTAAATTTGGCCTGTTGGTAGAATGTGAGTCCAAATATAACACCCCCATCCTTCCAGTGAAGAAAGCTGATGGTAAGAGCTATCGATTGGTCTAAGATCTGAGTGCAATCAACAAAATAACAGAGGATATATACCCTGTAGTAGCAAACCCCTATACCTTGTTAACCACATTAACAGAGGAATTAGAGTGGTTTACTGTGCTTGATCTCAAGGATGCCTTTTTCTGCATTCCTGTGCACAAGGACAGCCAAGAGCTTTTTGCTTTTGAATGGGAAAATCCTGAGACAGTGAGAAGGACTCAACTCATGTGGACGGTCCTACTGCAAGGCTATAAAAATAGCCTGACGATATTTGAAAACCAACTGGCAAAAGAACTGGAGGACCTGAGAAGGCAGTAACCAGAAGGAGTTGTCCTGCAGTATGTAGACGACATAGTAATTGCTGCCAAAAAAGTCAGGACCAATGCATCGGACTTGCTGTAAGTCTTTTAAACTTTTTGGGACTAAGTGGGTATAGGGTCTCAAAAGAGAAAACTCAAATTGCAAAGGAAATAGTTACAGACCGCCCTACCAGGATGATGAAGGGGATGAATTATTCTAATTTCCTGGAGTGTATAGAGGACAACTTCCTTCATCAACTGGTAAATGAACCTACCAGGGGTAAGGCCCCGCTAGACCTGCTGTTTACAAACAGAGAGGAGCTGGTGGGAGATATAGTGGTTGAAGGCCGCCTAGGAAATAGTGATCATGAAATAATAGAATTTTCAATACTCAGAGATTCAAGGAGAAATAACAATAAAACCTCTACGCTGGACTTTCGGAGGGCAGATTTTGACCTATTCAGAAGTCTAGTCCAGAGCATACCCTGGGAAACAACCCTTGAAAACAAGGGAGTCCAGGAGGGATGGATGTGCTTCAAACAGGAAGTTTTGAGTGCACAGGAACAGGCCATACCGGTGTGCCGAAGGCAAGCCGGCGGGGAAGACAACCAGCCTGGTTAAACAGGGAGATTCTGAAGGAAATCAGGGATAAAAAGAGAGTTTATCGACTATGGAAGAGAGGGCTGGCTACTTACGAAGAATTCAGGAAGACAGCTAGATCATGCAGAAAGAAAATCAGGGATACAAAAGCGCAATTTGAAGTTAAATTGGCCACTTCTGTTAGGGATAACAAAAAGTCCTTCTATAAATACATTAATAACAAAAGGAGGGGCAAAGAAAACCTCCATTCTTTGATGGACTCGGAGGGAAACATAGTTAATAGAGATGAGGAGAAGGCTGAGGTACTTAACACCTACTTTGCCTCAGTTTTTACCAGTAAGACAGGTGGCCCTCAAGGCAACTGGCCTCTGGAGCTGGTAGACAGAGAGAGGAAACCAAATAGCCCCCTGTATTCCAGGAGGAAATAGTTAGTGACTTACTGAGCCACCTGGATCCTCACAAGTCTATGGGACCAGATGGGATCCATCCTAGGGTAATGAGGGAGCTGGCAGAAGAGCTTGCCAAGCCGCTCTCCATTATCTTCCAACAGTCCTGGCTCACTGGGGAGGTCCACATGATTGGAAGTTGGCAAATATCACCCCAATCCATAAAAAAGGCTGCAAGGCTGACCCTGGTAACTACAGGCCTGTCAGCCTGACCTCGATGCCTGGCAGAGTTATGGAGCAGATCATCCTGTGTGCAATCACAGCAGCTACAGGATGGACAAGGGATCAGACCCAGCCAGCACGGGTTTAGGAGAGGCAGATCCTGCTTGACCAACCTGATCTCCTTTTACGATCAGGTGACTCAACTGGTGGACGAGGGGAAGGCTGTGGATGTGGTCTATCTGGACTTCAGCAAAGCCTTTGACACTGTCTCCCATAATATACTCCTGGAAAAGCTGGCAGCCCATGGCTTGGACAGGGGCACTCTGTGCTGGGTTAGGAACTGGTTGGAGGGCCGGGCCCAGAGAGTGCTGGTGAACGGGGCTGCCTCCAGCTGGCGGCCGGTCACCAGTGGTGTCCCCAGGGATCAGTGCTGGGCCCAGTCCTGTTTAACATCTTTATCGATGACCTAGATGAGGGGATTGAGTCCATCATCAGCAAATTTGCTGATGACACCAAGTTGGGAGGGAGTGTCAACCTACCAGAAGGCAGGAGGGCTCTGCAGAGGGACCTGGATAGACTGGAGAGATGGGCTGACTCCAATGGGATGAAGTTCAACAAGGCCAAGTGCCGGGTCCTGCACTTTGGCCACAACAACCCCCTGCAGCGCTACAGGCTGGGGACAGAGTGGTTGGAGAGCAGCCAGGTGGAAAGGGACCTGGGGGTGCTGATTGACAGGAAGCTGAACATGAGCCAGCAGTGTGCCCAGGTGGCCAAGAAGGCCAATGGCATCCTGGCCTGCATCAAGAACAGTGTGGCCAGCAGGAGCAGGGAAGTGATCCTTCCCCTGTACTCAGTGTTGGTGAGGCCACACCTTGAGTATTGTGTTCAGCTCTGGGCCCCTCAGTTCAGGAAGGATATTGAGGTGCTGGAGCGGGTCCAGAGAAGAGCAACCAGGCTGGTGAAGGGACTTGAGCACAAGTCCTATGAGGAGAGGCTGAGGGAGCTGGGATTGTTTAGTCTAGAGAAGAGAAGGCTTAGAGGTGACCTCATCACTCTCTTCAACTACCTGAAGGGAAGTTATAGCCAGGTGGGGGTTGGTCTCTTCTCCCAGGCAACCAACAACAGGACAAGGGGACATGGGCTCAAGCTCTGCCAGGGGAAGTTTAGGTTAGATGTTAGGAAGAAATTCTTTACAGAGAGGGTGATCAGGCATTGGAATGGCCTGCCCAGAGAGGTGGTGGATTCACCATCCCTGGAAGTTTTTAAAAAGAGATTGGACATGGCCCTTAGTGCCATGATATAGTAATTGGAGTTGGATCAGGGGTTGGACTTGATGATCTTGGAGGTCTTTTCCAACCCAATCTATTCTATGATTCTATGATTCTATGATTTACCTGGGGCTTGAAATCTATCGTGGACATCGATGACTCAGCACAGATTGGGAAGAAGTCATCTGCCATCTCCCAGAGCCCCACACTGTATGAGAAATGCAGACTTTCCTCGGAATGGTGGGATGGTGTCGCCTGTGGATAGCTGACTATGGGTTACTAGTCAAACCCCTATATGAAGCACTGAAAACATCGAAGAAAGGAGTTGTGACATGGACAGATGAGATCAGAGCTGCATTTAAACAACTGAAACCATCCTTAATGTCAGCTCCAACACTGGGACTACCAGACCTAACCAAGCCCTTTGAACTGTTTACATAGGAGCAACTAAATGTTGCCCTGGGGGTGCTGTCACAGACCCTGGGAGACCAGCGAAGGGCTGTGACCTACTTCTCCAAACAGCTAGACAGTGTCAGCCAAGGATGACCAGGGTGTTTGAGGGCTGTGGCAGCGACTATCTTGATACAAGAGACCCGGAAACTCACCCTGGGACAGCGCATTGTCGTGTATGTACCCCATGCAGTCCAAGCTGTGCTTGAGCAAAAGAGTGGCCACTGGCTGTCCCCTAGCAGAATGCTTAAGTACCAAGTTGTGTTGTTGGAACAGGATGATGTTACCCTGAAAACAACATCTGTTGTAAATCCTACTATGTTTCTGTCCACAACATTGACTGACAGTATGCCTGAGCATGACTGTTTGCAGACCATCGAAGAGACCTGTTCCAGCAGACCAGACCTGAAGGATGTGCCTCTGGAAAACCCAGACTGGGAACTGTACACGAACGGAAACAGTTTCATGTGGGATGGAAAACGGAAGACAGGGTATGCTGTGACAACCAAAGATGAGGTAATTGAGGCGAAGGTTTTACCTGCTGATGTATCATCCCAAAAAGCAGAACTGATTGCACTGACAAGAGCTCTAGAGCTGAGCGAAGGTAAGAAAGTGAATATCTGGACAGATTCTAAGTATGCATTCAGTGTAGTACATGCCCATGGAGCCATCTGGAAAGAGAGAGAGCTACTAACCGCCCAAGGCAGTGGGATTAAACATGCCGACCAAATCCATGCACTCCTTCAAAGTATCTGGAAGCCAGAAAAGGTATCTATTATGCACTGCAGAGCTCATCATAAGGGGAAAACAATGCCCGAACTGGGAAATAATTTTGCTGACCAGGTTGCAAAGAGGGCTGCAGAAAAAGGCATTCTAGCAGTAGTTCCACAGAAAGAAATTGATTTGACAGGGTACACCCCAAAATATGATGAAAAGGACCACTAATTAATTAAATCCCTTAAAACTGAAATCAAAGAAAGTGGGTGGGCTGTTATACCAACAAGATAGGTTGTGGTCACACCCCCACTCCTAAGGGAAATAGCTCTGCGGGAACATGAGACTACTCACTGGGGAATACAAAACTTTCTAAAATACCTAAAGAAGGTAGTAATAGGGACAGGTATGACTGAAGTTGTGCAATCCATAATGAGTAAGTGTGAAATTTGCCAGCAGAACAACCCTGATACCACTAAGAGGGCGGTGCTAGGAGTGACAAAGGCTGGGAACTTTCCCAGAGATTATTGGCAAATAGATTTTGCTGAGTTACCACCAAGGGAGGGGTACAAATACATACTAGTGCTGGTTGACACTTTTAGTGGATGGCCTGAAGCTTACCCGTGTCGCACTAACACAGCAAGGGAAGTGGTAAAAGCTTTGCTTAATCACGTAATTCCAAGATTTGGGGTTTCTCTGGGAATGTCATCAGACAGAGGGACACATTTCATTGCAGCGATAGTGAAGGAGGTGTGTCATGTCCTAAGAATTGTTTGGGACCTCCACACTCCCTATAGACCTCAGGCAAGTGGCAAAGTCGAATGCATGAATGGCACTCTTAAAATGCAAATTGGTAAAATTTATCAGGAAACATCCATGTCATGGGTTCAGACTTTGCCTCTAGCTCTACTGAGGATTCGCATCCAACCAAGGCGGAGGGATAACATAAGTCCTTATGAAATATTGTATGGAACACCATAACAGGCTCCACACATTCCAGGGGACATTCACATGAGAGGGAAAGTTGAAGTACAAAAGTATTTAATTGCTTTAGGCTCTACTTTACAGAAGTTCCAGAAATTTGTCAAGTTTTCTAGGCCCATAGGATTGGACACCCCTGCTCATCAATTCCAGCCAGGAGACTGGGTCTACATCAAATGGTGGGACAGTGACCCACTGTGAGCCATGTGGAGAGGACCTTTCCAAGTCCTGATGACTTCTCTCACTGCCGTCAAAGTTGCTGACAAAGGACCCTGGTTTCATTACTCCAGAGTGAAGAAAGATTCAATTCCTGGAACAATCAGTGAAGCAGAACCCGACTCAGAGGAAGAGGATGTGGCATAGACTGTTTCTACTGTACATGTTATCTGTACAGTCGGTAACTATGAATCGAGTATGGGATTCAAAATTGCATGTGACCATAGTCCAAAATGTATCTAAAATCCTCTGCAAATATGACTCCTGGATTTGTACCCAAATACCAGCAATTGATGGTAAAGATGGCAGCTGGTCCCTTATTGGCATTTTACTAAACAAAGTAAACTTTGGTAAGTCTATGTTAGAACTCCCAGGGACCTGGAAACCAGTTACTGAGGCCTACTATCCAGTAACCCTGAGTCATGTAATGTCTGATCAGGAAAATTATACTGTCCCCTGCATGGTTGTTAATGTTACAGGAAAAATCATTCTCCCTCCTTACTGCGATAAAGATAAATCTAAAGAAGAGATAAGTCCGGATGTTGTAACAAGGTTGGCACAGGTCCCCTTGAGATTAATTCCTCCCCATGGTTCAGGGTGGTAATGGATTTGTGAAAAGGAGTCTTGGAAAGTTTTACCCCTTGATAAAGATCAGACTTGTGCCCTAGGGACTGTAATCCCAAACATAACAATCTTTGACCAAATTGATGAACAAGAGGAATGGGAAAGAACTTATCCAAAAAGAATAAAAAGGACAAACAATCCCCTTGTTGAGCATCCCACGCTCTTTCACAGTATAGTCAGAGCCATGATCCCATCTCTAGGGGTGAGTGAATTGGAAAAAGCAATAGTTAACATCTCAGTTGTTATTGAAAACATTCAAGATCAGGTTTCAGATGCAATTTCAGCTCTACAAGAGGAGGTCCATAGTCTGTCTCGTGTAGTACTACAAAACCGACTGGCTCTTAACATCTTACTAGCCTCTCAGGGAGGTGTGTGTAAAGTCATCAACACCAGTTGTTGTTCTTACATAGACCAAAGTGGAAGAATTAATAATGATTTGGCTACAATTCAGAACCAAACCAAAATTCTACATCAAATATCTCTGGATAATATCTCACTGGGTTTGGGAGACACTCTCCACAAACTTACTTCATGGTTACCAAACTGGACCTGGATAAAACGACTGTTTCTATTGGTAATGTACATAGTTAGTGTTTGTGTAAAAGCTCATTGCATGAACCGATGTTGTAGAAGTTGGTCATCTCTTTTGAAAAGGATTAGATGTAAGTAGTAGAGATTGGACAAAATTTCTGAGTTTTGTCCAGTCTCTAAAGGGGGGACTGATACCTTGGAGTTTTGATTTTTTAATTTTTGTAGATCTTAGAAGTAGTTATGTAGTAAATGTAGATTTCAAAGTAGCAATACATTATCCCTTTACCCTTTAACACACCAACCACACATAACAAACCCTGTTACCCATTCCCATATCAATTCCCTAAATTCCACTGACCTTTTTAGTCTCATTTTCAAGGTAGAATTGTAGAGAACACCCTAAAATCTATGCAAGAAGATATAGCCATAGACACAACAACCTTCAGGCCTAGACTCTGGAAGGCCTCCAAGAACATTACGTGCTCTGAGGAAGATGAAGAAGAGGGGGTCCCAAAACACCCCCAGACCCAATTCCCAAGAGGCGTGGCGGGGGCAGAACCTGGGTGATGGCCGGACGGGAATTGAGTGAAAATCATTATAAAAACTGAAAACACCTCCATTCAGGAGTACGCGTTGGGGGTATTCCGGAAAACCTGGGGGCTCATTAAAGCCTTTGTATCCTTATCTTATCTCCTACCTAATTTGACTTGGAGTCTTTTTTTTCCCCACAGTCATTTAGGCAACAATATGAAAGACACCCTTCTGTTGAAGAACGTACCATCTTTTCAGGATCGGACATTTGTTCTGGTGTGAAGTCCCAAACAATGGGAGGTGTCACACGCCCTACCAAATTGCCAAAATTTACCCATGCTCCTTGCCATCCAGAAACTGACCTTTCCAAGACCCTTCCCAAAGTTCCAGCGAATCCTCTAGAGGTCTGGCCTTTTCTACAACACGGAAAGCAACACAATACCATTCTTCCAATTTTAAATAACACTTCCATTGTCTTCACCAGTACTAGGATTTTTACTGAACAATTTAAGTAAAACTTGGAGCCAATTGTAACTATCGGGATCTCCTTTAGCAGGCCTTTGATGTCAAAATCAAGGAAAGTGAAATACTCCTCCCATTCATTCCAATCAAGGGAAGTGAAATACTCCTTCCATTCATCCCAATCAAAGAAAGGGACATACTCCTCCCATTCATCCCCAGTTGGGCGTTTCCCTACAGGATAGCCCAAGACAGGCACAAATATAGCTAACACAATGAGACAGGTAGGTAGAATAACCATTGCTGTATTATTCTTTGTTCTTAAATAAAAGGTATGTTTATATAAACAAACCTCTCTTGGCAGTTTTACCGGTAACTGTTCCAAAACAAACCGAGATAACCAACACAATCTCCCCGTACAGGGCCACCAAAAATCTGTGATAGTTCGGACCTGGTTCCCTGCCAAATGCCCAAACTCAGAGTAGCATCCCCCCTTCCCCCTCCCTTCTTCCCTTAGGGCAAAGGAAAAAAAACTATAAAAAATTAAAGAACCCAAAATCAAGCTACTTATATAAAAATACATATATTTACGTATATTACAGTTATATACAGTTAAGATGCTATGTACACAGCAAAGGGGAATCCAAACATCCCCCAAAGGGAAAGGGAAAAGGGAAAAAGGGACAAAAGGGGACAAAAAAGGGACAGTGAATGGATATATGCAATCAAACTCAAGAACTATACTAATAACTAGCAAAACAGATCTCACCATGTCCCTTAGAAAAGCGGGATTGGCAGACACGGCAAGCACTCTCCAGACTTCCACGTGGTAGGTCAGTAGACGCTGCAGGCCTCAGCCTTAGATAAGTGAGACCAATGCAAGGACCCACTGCTCCTGAACCTCGCTGGAAGAGCAGAGAGCGAGGTCTCTAATCTCCAACTTATTTATACTATGGTTTACGTAAAAATCGTATGGAATACTGAGTCCATGACCACTTCCTTGGTTACAAGCTGTTTACCAGGAAGGTCTAGACCAAAACCATCACACAACAACATCAGCACCACTTTCCATAAGGTCAGAGATGTTCACCGCAGTTCGGAGATGGTGATGTTGAAGTGTGCAGGATAGCATATGGTGTTGTTGTTGAATTGGTTGTGACCAAAATATGTGAGGCATGCCTGTAGAGCCAAATCCACCAGTTCCTCGGCATTTCTTAGTCATGTGTGATGGGTTAGTTTTAAAATATATCAACTGTGCCATTCTGGTCCCCTGAGCAATTTGACAGGTAGGGTTGGGGGCTCAAACCATTATTTTAATTTCCCCTTCATAATCAGAATCAATAAGTCCCAGGAGCATGAACAGTCCTTGCTGGGAAATGGAGCATCTCCCAATTAGAAAAGTGCTCGTACCCCTACCCAAGGGGCCCTTGAACCCAGTAGAGATGACCTGAACCAAGGTATCATGTAAGCCTGCATGGTAGGTGGTAGTCAGATCACTGTTGTGCTTCCTGCGGTGTTTGTGACAAGTCTGCTTGCATCACTGCAGGATACCAGGAGGTCATTTGTGTCATAGCATGACCCCTGGGTGTGTTGCAATTGTGGTTTCCTGGAGGTTGCACGAGTTGTCCTTCTTTGTTATACTTTGAGCGACATTGATTAGAGAAGTGTAGCCCCTTTCTGCATCAGGGACTGTCATGGTTTAGTTAGTTCCCTTGAACCAGTCAGGAATTTTTTTTTCCCTTCCCCCTGGCTATCATCATCATCACGGCTAGGCTTCGTGAACGAAGATTTGAGAAGGGCTTTACCCGCACTTGCTACAAGCACACTGATGGCTAAAAAGGCCAATGTGAGATAGACAAGTCCGGTTGCAGAAGGCACAGCAGAAAGACTCCCCAGGTGATATCGACAAGACGTGATTCTTTCTGAGTCGTCTTTTCTCCTCGAGAGTGATCCTGCGTGTGTTCTCAAAAGCAGCAGCAGCGTTATAGATGGTGTGTCTCCAGGTCTCCCGATTGGAGGCCAGGGTAGACCAATGGTGGTAATCAATATGGCCAAGGCTGAGGGATTGTTTCAGGCAGTCCTTGTACCTCCTCTTCAGGGCTCCTCTCTTGCGGTAGCCAGTGGCAAGTTCCCCATAGAGCACGATCTTAGGGAGGCGGTAGTCCTGCATCCTGGAGACGTGGAAAGTGGGATGGGAGGTTGGGTGCTGTCTTGGCCTCTACTCTCAACCTCTGCTCTCAGCTGCTTGTCAGCTGGGAACCTCGCCTGGATTTTTCATCAGATAGTAACTGGTTTGGTTTTTTTTTTCCCTTTGGGTCTTTTTTTTCCCCTTCTCCCATTCCTGTTTGTTTTTTCCCTGATGGTGTCCTTGTGCACATTAGGGGAAGAGAAAAGGACTGGGTAGAGCAGTTTTCAACCAGACGGAGTAAGTGAAATTGTCTGGGCCCTTTCCCCTCTCCCTCTCCCCTTTCCCAGTGTGTGGGAAGGGAAAGAAGGTCCAGGTTTTTTTTTGGTTGGATTGGTTTTTCCGGCATACCTGGGCACAGGACATTACAAGTTCTGCATCTCCAGTGATCCAACAGTGCCACCTGGTGACTGCTATAGGACACTACAAACTCTGAGTCTCCAATAACCCAATGGCGCCCCCTATTGACTGTGATTGAAATTGCACCAAAGGGCACAAATTTGAACTGTTTATTTTTCCCTTTGCCTGTTTTTCAGTTTGTTTTTTGAAGGGGATTATTTGTGGGTATAGGAGTACTGTTTGGTTGTTTTACTTGGTTTTTTTTCGTGTTTTCTGTTAATACACACATACCTTTTAATAAAGGGCTGTTATTTTTTCCTTTTCCATAATTTGTTTTTCCTTCAATTGGAGCCTCTTAATTTTGGATTTATAATTGCTTAGAGGGAGGAGTTTGGGTCTTTTCTCCTTACTCATCCTCAGCAAAAGACCCTTGTCTCATTTAAACTGGGACAGGGACAAATCCCAGGTGATCGGATGGTCATGCCCTTAGAGGTTTGTGGACACTGATCACACGCTATGGCACTTGACCGTTCAGCACTCTGCTTGTTCTCACAGCTTATGCAGCAACAATTCTTCTGTGCTCAACCAGGGTCTCAGCAAGGCCTGCAAATCAATCTCATCACTTCCCACACGTGTATTCCTCTGGGCCTGTAGGCTGATTAAAGGACCTACTCTATCTTATAGATTAAATTGACCTGGAGTCTTTTTCTCCACACTCTTTTTAAGTCAACAGACTGATAATAGAAGACTGTGACAGGTTAAGGTTCAGAGATTGTCATTGATAGTAACTGACACCAAAAACATATTCAAAGCAGTACACAGACAAGCTCTAATCACTAAGAAAAGCTGGCTTAGGATAATAAATCGGAGTACATAGAGTACAGTTCTTACCCAATAGATGTCCCTATGGGGGAGAGACAGATTCAACATGTTGACTGATCCCAGTAGTTATGATGTAGTCTTCCCTTACTTCTCCCCATCCTTAACTAATTTTTATTCTATTTCTTTACCTTTAGGTGGAACATAAGCGGCTCTAGTCATACATACCTTCATTACTGATTGGTGTAAAATACTCTTGTTTTGCTCTTAAAGACAGCCAATAAAATCTAGAGTGCATGCTCAATGAGATGTGGATGTACCTTGGAGGCAGATAACTCTGGGATGGAGGTGTGTGGCAGTATTACAATGAGATTGTAATGAACCAAGTTCACCTGAGGAGAGCAATTTCACCACTGTTGCTGGTTCAGCAGCAAGACGTCTCCTCTCTCCCTTGGTTGAGAGTTACTGTGCAGTTTATCAGCTACAGCATACCATCGAATTTCCCTCCCTGCAAGGATTTCATTAGAGCCTGGCTGTGATGTCTCCACTCTCCTCCACCCTTAGCATGTGCTGAAGGTTGCAGGATGTGTTGTGTGGGGAACTATGTGGAACCGATTCTGTGCATGCCAACTGCATTCCATCCAGGGAGTAGCAACTGCATTTCACTGTATAATTTCTGTACCATTAGAACTTCTGTTAGAATGTGAATATAACTTCCTCGTTTTCTCCATTTTACCCCAGTCATTTTCCTACGTAATCTATCCCATGACTATAGTCACTCAAGCTTCACAATATCCAAATGATGTTAAAGAGTGTTTCACACATTTGTATTGCATGGATTATCTAATATTAATGGGGGTAGTAGATAGGTTAATTGCTTCATAATAATCCAGACTTTAACATACAATATAATTATAAAAAACAAAAAGCAAAAGGGTTAATATCAATAACACAACAGGGTGAAGTGTTCTGTTGAGAATTCCTGTAACAGTTGGTGAGCATCCAAAAAGGGTGTCCCATCACCAATCTGCATCTTTCTTGACTTGTTCCAAAACATGATGTATTTTCTTCACATCATGATGGATGATAATCAGAGTTCTTTGTCCATTTTCTTGAGCTTACTTCAGCAATCCCTTAAGGTCTCCATGTTGTAGTGGTTTTTTATCAAGGTGACATTCATTCCAATAGCAGTAGGCTGTAGGTCTTGAATCAGAGTATAACTAGACTTTAGCAATTGATAAGCTATAACAGGAGCTGAATAACTAAAATCACATCCCATAATGTCAACAAAGTTACATGCATAAATATTAGAGTGGTTACTTGTATATACAGAGGTCTTTTCCAACCCGGTCTATTCTATGATTCTATAATTCTATGATTCTATGATTCTATGATTCTATGATTCTATTTACAAAATCACAAGAAGTTCTCATGGAAGTGCATCCTTTACCAATATATATAAGCAAAGTTTCTGGGTTTTCACTACAGTGTATCTCAAAATGAGAAACATTTTGTTCCGCTGATGCCCAAAAAGGCAGATTGAAAACTGCTTAGAGACAGAGTTTTATGCCTTTAAACAGCAGGTATTTATTAGCGGCCATGGAAGTCCCTCAGCTATTGCCGGAAGGGGGACTCCAAGTTGGTCAGGTACGAAAAGGGTGATTTATACAGTTTTGGCCATGATTACAACATATTTGCATACATATTCATATTACTGGATTATCAGATTACAATATTCATAGCAGGAGGGGTCAGGGCGGAGTTTGAGGCGTGGTCTTCATCTTTGAGGAATAATTTGGGGCACATCCGATCTTTACTTCGTCAAAGGGTCTTGATCTTCCTCTTCATCATCAATTGACCCCGTAACCTTCTGTTCTTTCTATTGTTCTATGTTCTGATCATCAAGGCATGAGAAAAGGCTTGGTTTTAGGCCTATTTCACCTATTCAAATGTCTAGCCTGGTTCCTTTAGGTAAGATTTATTAGCGCTGGAGCCCCTGCTGGTCTAGTGGTAAAGACGCCGCGCTATCACCGCGGAGACCCGGGTTCGATTCCCGGTCAGGGCCACTCCCGGGCAGGTGGGGCTCGTTAGCCCTTAAAGGCAACCCACCTACGTCCTAAGGACCTCGCTGCCACCGTCCAAGCTCGCTTGGCCCCGGCAGATGAACCTTAGGATTAAAGGGTGGGCTCAGTTCCGCGCACACTGTGTCTCACCTAAAAAAATCCAATGTGCAGGCTGGAAGGTGGAAAGACCTTCCCCGGATCTTCGCTCGCGAAGACTGGCCATTACTCTATTAGCGCTGAGCTCCTTGCTCAGTGTTTCATGTGGGTTTCTAAGGTCTGCTGCACTAGTACAGAACATAGTCTTCCTTTGAGCAAGACAGAAAGGGAGGAGGGAGATAAGCGGGTTCTTACAGTAAAAGTGTTTTGATTAACCCTTCTAAAGCCTTGTCTTGCTTCACTGCGTCAAGGCAAATGTCTTGAGATAATGAATCCTTGTTGCTCTAACACAATGCACGGATCACCATAAATAGTTTGTTATTTATTTCTATTCTTTCGGGCCCATACTCTGTGCTCCAGAGGATGGAGGTGTGATGGACTGATATGTTGGTAATGTCTTAAAACTGTCAAAATCATAGAAAGACTGTTGCAACCTTCAACCACCTAATTCCCCCAATGCCTCCTGACTGAAATTTGGACTGTGACTGGGAACTTAAGATAAGACTATTGTCTAATCATCCCAGGTCTGAGGAGAAGTAAACAAGGCTCGCTTATAGGGTGGTGGAGAAGGGTTTTGGGTGTGTGATGGCAAAATCTCTCCACACCAGAGTAAACCTCCCTTCCCCCCAAGGAAGACTATGTACACACGGGACATTCACATGAGAGGCAACTGAGAAGGGTCATGTCATAGGTTTACCTGTTCTAAAAAAACCCAGCTGGAAAATTTTTTTCTTTCCCTTGCATCACTGTAAAAGAAAGATGTTGAATGAGGGAGGGGGAGGGTGGTTTGCCTTGCGTGATTGACATACACAGAAGAACTGACCTCAGGCTACATTCCAGTATAATTTGCCATCAGAAGACTGGGGGGGGGGAGGAGGTAAGTTTTTCTTTCCTCTAACTCAAACTTGCAAGCATTCCACTTTTGCCCTGACTCAGGGAGGGTGTGTATGTGAAGGGATTCGGTGGTTTGTTTTGTTTTCAGCAGGGTCATCTGGCTGCTTCTGGTCCCGGTTCACCTCCGCTGTCCTGCGCCCTGTTCTGCCCCCAGCCTGGACTTGTTCAGATTTCATCAGAGAGGTTTGACCCTTCTACAAAGGAACCTTTGGGGGAGTCCCGGTCAGAGTCAGTTGCCGACAGCATGAGTCTGTGGGAAGAGCCCTTTTTTCCCCTTTTCCCCTTCTCCTTTTTGGTGTGGGGGGAGATTTCCATTTTCGGCTTCTCCTATGCACCAGGGCCCCCATGTGGCAACCCCCAGAGTCCAACAGCACCCTCTGCCAGCCACCACAGAGCAACTGCAGGTTCTACTCCTCCAGATATCCAACAGTGCCCCCTCCGGATCATGGTTAGAATTGCAGAAAGTACTGAACTGGGTTTTTTTTGGAGGGGACTTTGGGTACAGGATTAGTGTTTAGTTGTTTTTGTGTTCTTTTGTTGTTCTGCCAATACACATATATCCTTTAATAAAGGGCTGTTATCTTTTCTTTCTCCATACTTCCTCAGTTGGAGACTCTTTAATTTGGATTTACAATTGTTTAGAGGGAGGAGTTTGGTCTTCCTCATAACTCATTAGCAAAACACTTCAGTCTCATTAAACTGAGAAAGGTCATAAACCATCAAAGTCCCCCCCCCAACTCATTCCTGAGGCCTTCTACCACCAAAGGACTGCACGTGATCCCAATGAGGCAACAAATCCAGAGCTTTTTGCAAGAGACTTCAAAGTTTCCCCCCCCCCCAAACCCTAGGGGGGTGCCTGGCATCTCCTGAACATATAATTCACTGGACTCTATGTTTTGTGGGTGTCGTGATCTTGCTCTGGGTCAATTTGCTCTCACCCCCCACACAATTACTATAAATTGAGAGAAGGTTTATGCAGATAAAAGAGACCTGATTGGGGAGAATAATATTAGGGTTTATTACTAGCAAGACAAAAACCTAAAGAACTATATCTACAACAATTATTATTAGGTAAAAGTACTATGTATTTACAGAAATACCCCTCCCCCCTTAGTTCAGGAGGAGTAACAGTCTCTTTTTCCATTTTCGGAGCTCCAGGACTTTTAAATAACTCTGCAGTACTCAAAAGTCCTTCTAGGACGACAACTCCAATTTGTTGCATCTGGAATTGTTTTTCTTTCTCCCTCTCTTCTATGTTGGCCTCAGGGCTGGGCCTACCCCCCTCCCGGACTAAGACCGGAGGCTGAGGGGTTACCCAGGCCCTGTAGGGTTTTCCATGGACTGCAAGGGAACATTTGCCTACCATAGATCTTCACCACGGAGTCGCAGGGGATAATGGCTTTTGAGTCCACCCCTGTTTCCTGTGAGGTCCCTTTCCACGGGAGAACAGCCCTTAATAGACTTCTCCGACATTAGTCCATCTCTCAGACAACAGGTCTTCCTTTCTCTGCTGTCTCTCAGGGACATAAATCTTCAGCACCAGCACGGATCCCTCACTTGCAATTCTAACCACAGTCAGCAGGGGGCGATGTTGGATCACTGGAGATGCAGAGCTTGTAGTGTCCTGTATCAGTCAACAGGGGGAGCTGTTGGATCACTGGTCAATTCCATGTGGGGAAACATCCTCCTGGGTGTGGGGTTTCAGGTTACAGGATGAGTGCTGGCAAAGCATCCTGGTAGCTGTAGTTCTTAAATACTCTATCACACATGTGCAGTTAAATGATTGTATAGGATTGGCTAAAAAAGTCACGTCATGACGTGTTACCATTTAAAACTACTATATAAGCTTTTTTCTCTTTCAATAAAGCATGTTTTTGCTACACACCATATTGGTGTCTCTCTATGGTCCCTAGGACCCTTTATTTATTATATTAATGCTACTGTTACATTTGGTGCCCTGTAACAGGACAAAAATATGGAAAGCGTCAGGAACTAGCTTATATTAGCGCTGACGGACGCTTGCCAGAAAAAAGCAAAAAATGTCAGGTGCCAGGGGAAAAAAAACCTCTGATGGGCATTGGCAGGAAGAACTGCGGATGAGCTTGGAGAAAAAGCGGCCCCAAGCAATCAGCTCGCGATTTACTCACAGCCACCACAGGAAGCCCTGGCCTGGACTTGGCCTCCAGTAAGCCAGTAACTATAACATCCACAGATGTGGTGTTAATACCAACTGGGGTGTGGAGACCCCTAGACCCAAGGGTGCACGGCCTCCTAATAAGCCGTTCCTCAACCACGAGGATGGGTTTGTTTGTCTTACCCGGAGTAATTGATTTGGATTCTCTGGGTGAGATCCAAATCATGGCATGGATGCCAGTAACTCCCTGCTACATATCTGAAGGGCAGAGACTAGCTCAGATAATACCCTTCTACACCTTGTCACCACCTGGAGAGAGGGAGAGAGGCTCCGGGGCTTTTGGGAGCACAGGTGAACCACAAATATTTTGGACAAAAGCCATCTCTGCCTCTCAGTCTATGCTGATTTGCCAAATAGATGGGCGCAAGTTTAAAGGCTTGGTAGATTATGGGGTCGATGTTACTATCATAAAGGATACAGAGTGGACACATGACTGGGCCACAGTGTTCCCTGCAGCATCTATTCAGGGGGTGGGAAGCATGCAAAGGCCTAGGCGAAGTGCTCATCTGCTCATGGTGCTGGGGCCAGAGGGGCAGATAGCCAGAGTTGCACCTTTCATAGCTCCCATTCCTTGTACCCTGTGGGGAAGGGATGTCTTGGGTCAATTTGGCACTGTAATACATATTGTGGCAGGAGATAAGCAGACAAAAGACACTCAGATTTTTCATTAAGGACCATTGATCAGTCGTTCCATGAGCCTATTAAACTGACAT
>NW_026086970.1:0-9384 GCF_022539395.1 Myiozetetes cayanensis | reverse complement strand
TATTTTGAAGTGCACTTTGCATCAAACCCACGTGTAGCTGGATTTCAAGTATATTAAATATTCCACAAGCTCCAGCTAGAACTTTATGTTGCAATTAGAGTGTAAGACAACAGCCAAGTAACAATAAGAGAATTCCAGAATAAGTATGAGGCAGCCTTTCTTGTTTAGAATCAGTTCTGATAAGTCTGTTTTGCCCTAAACTTCTGATGTAGAACAACCTTGACTATTCTCTTTCTCAAAATAATGTATAAAGCTGGAATAATTTAAAGCAAATGTACCTAGAAGTCCAGCACTAGAGTTTTCTTGCTGTAAAAAGAAACAGCTTCATATAAATTATGACCAGAATGCAGATTACTTAAGATAAAGAGGGTTGTATAAACTATCTGGCAATTTGTTTAGATGAAGTGGTTTTTTGGCAAAGTATATTTTAAATTAATTTGAGAATATATTTTGAATTCTAGAATCCTTGCTTGTAAAAGGATCATTTTTTAAAGTTGTTTGTAAAATAGTGAAGATGACATTGAAGTCTTATAATGAAAAATACAATAAATTGCTTTGTCTTAGTTTGCTTGAAGTGTTTTACTGGAAAATAGTTGGTCTGCAAATTTTGGTGACAAAGGTCCTGACCCTTGGTACATTTTAGAGAATGTCTTACAACACCAGATGTTAATATGTCATATCCTATTTGATAACAATACTTTCCAGACCCTTTCTTAGAAGTACTTGCAGATCATGATGTGTTTGAATAAATTCATTTAAGAAAGGACAAAGCAAGCTAAAGTCTTAATAAATCAACAAGGTAAGGAGCAACACCTTTGGTACTTACCTTGTAATCGTGATTTGGGACTGTGGGGTAGTGATTCATGCATTTAAGATAGTACTTAAGTGCATTATTCCATTAATGCAGTTTCCATTACATAAGTGTACCTGCTTGGTGGTACCAGCACTCTGAGAAGAACTTTCATACCAACTTCCTTTTTGACAAGAGTGGGAATTAAACTTACTTAGTGACCAGAGAGGAGGAGTTCAGCTGTGCTGCTGTTAGAGACAACCAGTGCCACAAGGAACCCCACCGTGGTGGCTGCAGTGTAACAAATCTTTATTTCAAAGTTGAGTGCTCACATTTAAAACGAACTAGACACCAAAAATAACTGACTCATCATTTTATAAACACTTAAGAAATGCATTCACCTCTCTCAGTCTCCAGGTTACACCACAGTTTAGACACCCTTAGCAGCCCAGGAAGTGAGGAGCAGGTTCCTCCAGGATATTGCACTGTTCAGTAAGCCAAAGCAACAACTTCCTCTGGTTGGAACAACAAACCATTACCAGGACTGACCACAAGAGCCTTGAACAGCTTAACACTTACATCAAACCTGGCCCACAAGTACCTGGATTTCAAGTATATTAAATATTCCACAAGCTCCAGCTGGAAGTCAAAGAACTTTATGTTGCAATTAGAGTGTAAGACAACAGCCAACCCAAGGATTCCAATTGCCATTAGATTCCAAGACCTGCTTTTCCTATTTGTAAGCATTACAGTAGTCACAGTACAAGACTCCTCTTGTTGATCCCATGAGGTCCTCCTAAAACTACGTTTTGGATGGGGCAGCAACATCACTCTTTCTGCTGCTGGGCACCTTAGTAGAGTTTGTCGTGATCCAGGGATGGAGAAGAACATCCTTCAGGGGCAGTCGATGGAATGGGTTGTGCTTCAGAAGCTTGGAAATTAAATCCCTCGCACCTTCTGTTACAAATGGAGGAAACTTGAACTCCACCTAAGGAGAAGAGGACACTAAAGATGAGGAAAAAGGTCTTTGGTAATAACCAAACTACAGAACCAAATATGAGATCAAATAATTTCATCGTAATCCTGAACAAGGCTCTCGCTGTTTGTAGAAGTATTTGTATATGTCCCAGTTTAAATGAGACAAGGGTCTTTTGCTGAGGATGAATTAGGAGGAAAAAACCCAAACTTCTCTTTCCAAACAATTATAAATCCAAAATTAAGAGGCTCCAATTGAAGGAAAACAAATTATGGAAAAGGGAAAATAACAGCCCTTTATTAAAAGGTATGTGTGTATTAACAGGAACACGAAAAAAAACTCAAGTAAAATAACTAAGTAATACTCCTATACCCACCAATAATCCCCTTCAAGAACAAAACTGATAAACCGGCAAAAAAAAAAAAGAAATAGTTCAATTTCTTGCACCCTTTGGTGCTGTTCCAACCACAGTCAGCAGGGGGCGCCGTCGGGTCACTGGAGATGCAAAATTTGTAATGTCCTGTACCATTCACCAGGTGGCGCTGTTGGGTCACTGAAGGTGAAAAAAAACTTGTAGTGTCCTATTATAGTCACCAGGTGGCGCTGTTGGATCACTGAAGGAGTTGAACTTGTAATGTCCAGTGCCCGTCACCAGGTGGCGCTGTTGATCCTTGGCGCCACCGGGGAGGGGGAGGGGGGAACAACAGCAATAAAACAGAAAGTTCTCCCAATGGAAGAAAACTCACAAACTTCAGCTGATTAGGGTCCGTTGTAAGCAGAGCTTGTAGTCAGCCAGAGGTGAGCCAAGAGCAGCCGCCAGAAACTCCCTCCGACAGGAAAAGAAACAAAGGAGCCCGGCAGTGTCTGCAGCCCGCAGCAGCCTCTCACCCCGGCAGTGCGAGAGAGAGCGTCCTCCCCCCCAGCCTCCACCCCCTTCCAGTCACACACCAGCCAACTCCCCCTTCGTTGTCAAGGAGACAAATCTCCATCGTTAAGGGCTCCGGGTGATTCTTTTGTTCAACTAAATGGCCCATCACAGAGCACACACACAGGCAGGAGGAAAGGAAAGAAAAATTCTTTGCTAAAAATACGAACTATGACATTATCCACCCCTAATTTTTTTTTCCTTTTCTCATGCCACCATACATCTATCAAATGGAACCTTTTTTAACTCCACATATACATACATCATTCTAGACTATGTACATATTCACAAATACATATAGATACAAATATGGGTAGAGTTATGACCTGTTTACCCTAAGATTATATCTCCTTGGGGTATGCACCGGGTTTCTCCATCTTCTTGCATCACCCACCATGTGCAACCAGGTTCTGGGCAAAGACAACTCCACGAATGGATTTGCCTTTGCTCGAGGCATGGTTCACCCAAACTGTTTTGCCTAACATACCTCTCATGTGAACCACTGGGACCTTGTCCCCGTCTCACAGTGTGAAGGGACTCTGATTGGGCAGGGCCGGCTCGATTGACGGAGCCTCTAGTGTTGACTAACCATGTAGCCTTTGCTAGGTGTTGATCCCAGTGTTTGAAAGTCCCTCCACCTAATGCTTTCAGGGTAGTCTTCAACAGTCCATTGCACCGTTCAACTTTCCCGGCAGCTGCTGCATGGTATGGTATGTGATAGACCCACTCAATGCCATGCTCTTTCGCCCAGGTGGTAACTAAACTATTTTTTGAAGTGTGTCCCATTATCTGACTCAATCCGCTCTGGAGTGCCGTGCCGCCACAGGACCTGTTTTTCGAGGCCCAGGATGGTATTTCTGGCAGTGGCGTGGGGCACCGGATGCGTCTCCAGCCATCCAGTGGTGGCTTCCACCATGGTGAGCACATAGTGCTTACCTTGACGGGTCTGTGGCAGTGTGATATAATCAACCTGCCAAGCCTCCCCATACCTGTATTTATTCCACCGTCCACCATACCATAGGGGTTTCAGTCTCTTAGCCTGTTTAATGGCAGCGCATGTCTCACAGTCATGGATAACCTGAGAGATAGCATCCATGGTTAGATCCACCCTCGGTCTCGTGCCCATTTGTAGGTGGCATCTCTGCCTTGATGGCCGGGCGGCATCATGAGCCCATCGTGCTAAGAACAGTTCACCTTTGTGCTGCCAGTCTAGGTCCACCTGTGACACCTCAACTTGTGCAGCTCGGCCTGCCCGTTCATTGTTGCGATGTTCTTCATTGGCTCGATTTTTGGGCACGTGGGCATCTACGTGGCGGACCCTCACAATCAGCTTCTCTACCCGGGTAGCGATGTCTTGCCATATATCAGCGGCCCAGATGGGTTTTCCCCTACGCTTCCAATTGGTCTTCTTCCATCTGTCCAACCACCCTCACAGGGCATTGGCCACCATCCATGAGTCCGTGTAGAGGTAAAGTTTTGGCCACTTCTCTCGCTCAGCAATGTCCAATGCCAACTGGACAGCTTTGAGCTCTGCGACTGGCTTGATTCACCCTCTCCTTCCATAGCTTTCTGCAACTTGTCGTGTGGGACTCCATACAGCTGCTTTCCATTTACGTTTCATCCCTACAATACGGCAGGAACCATCAGTAAAGAGTGCGTAGCGTATGTCTTCTTCTGGTAGTTGGTTGTATGCTGGGGCTTCCTCTGCCCGTACTACCTGCTCTCCTTTTTCTTCTTCTGCTAGACTAAAATCCTCACCTTCCGGCCAGTTCGTGATGATTTCTAGGATCCCAGGGCGATTTGGGCTTCAATGCGGGCGCCGCTGCGTGATCAGGGCAGTCCATTTGCTCCAGGTGGCATCAGTGGCATGATGAGTAGAGGGCGTCTTTCCTTGAACATCCAACTCAACACTGGCAGCCGAGGTGCCAGGAGGAGCTGTTCTTCTGTGCCAATCACCTCTGAGGCAGCTTGTACTCCCTCATAAGCTGCTAGGATCTCTTTTCTGTTGGAGTGTAATTGGCTCCGATCCCCTGTAGCATCGGCTCCAGAATCCAAGTGGGCGGCCTCGGGTCTCTCCAGGCACCTTCTGCCAGAGGCTCCAGGAGAGGCCCTTATCCCCAGATGCAGAGTAGAGTACATTCTTCACATCTGGTCCTGTCCTAACTGGCCCAAGGGCTACAGCATGGGCAATCTCCTGTTTAATCTGTTCAAATGCTTGCTGTTGTTCAGGACCCCACTGGAAATCATTCTTCTTGCGGGTTACCAGATAGAGAGGGCTTACGATCTGGCTGTACTCGGGGATATGCATTCTCCAAAAACCTATGGCACCCAGGAAAGCTTGTGTTTCCTTCTTGCTAGTTGGTGGGGCCATTGCTGTGATTTTATCGATGACTTCAGTCGGGATTTGACGACGCCCATCTTGCCACTTTACCCCAGGAACTGGATCTCTCGGGCAGGTCCCTTGACTTTACTCTTTTTAATGGCAAACCCAGCTTCCAGGAGAATCTGTATGATCTTTTTCCTTTCTCAGAGACCTCTTTCTGCTGTGTCCCCCCATACAATGATGTCATCAATGTACTGCAGGTGTTCTGGGGCTTCACCTTTCTCTAGTGTAGCCTGGATCAATCCGTGGCAGATGGTGGGACTGTGTTTCCACCCCTGGGGCAGTCGGTTCCATGTGTACTGCACACCCCTCCACGTGAAAGCAAACTGCGGCCTGCACTCTGCTGCCAAGGGAATGGAGAAGAATGCATTCGCAATG
This sequence comes from Myiozetetes cayanensis, assembly GCF_022539395.1. NCBI lineage: Eukaryota > Metazoa > Chordata > Aves > Passeriformes > Tyrannidae > Myiozetetes > Myiozetetes cayanensis. The sequence continues at coordinate 3,932 of NW_026086970.1, read as the reverse complement.
TCGATAGTGGCGTACCACCTCGCTGCCTTAGACTCCAGCTCGTACTGGAGCTCCAACATGTCTGGAACTGCAGCACTTAATGGCGGGGTGGCTTCATTCAGGCCACGATAGTCCACAGTCAGTCTCCATTCTCCGTCGGACTTACGCACAGCCCAGATGGGGCTGTTGAAGGGGGAGTGGATCCTGCTGATCACTCCTTGGCTCTCCAGCTCACTGGATCATCTTATGGATGGGAATCACAGAGTCTCGGTTTGTTCGGTACTGCCGACGGTGCACTATTGTAGTGGCAATTGGCACTCGCTGTTCCTCAACCTTCAACAGTCCCACAGCAGAAGGGTTCTCTGGAGAGGCCAGGTAGTGAATTCAACTGCTTAGCAGCTTCTGTCTCCACAGCAGCTATTCCAAAAGCCCATCTATGTCCCTTGGGGTCTTTGAAATACCCATTCCTAAGGTAGTCAATGCCCAGGATACATGGGGCATCTGGACCAGTCACAATGGGGTGTTTCTGCCACTCCTTCCCGGTCAAGCTCACTTCAGCTTCCAGCACGGTCAACTGCTGCGACCCTCCTGTTACCCCAGAAATGGAAATAGCCTCTGGTCCCACATGTCCTGAGGGCATTAACGTACATTGAGCGCCAGTGTCAACCAAAGCCTTATATTCTTGTGGGTCTGATGTGCCAGGCCATCGGATCCACACCGTCCAATAGACACGTGGTTGTCCCGTGCCTCTACCTGGCTAGAGGCAGGGCCCTCTAATACTGGCCTCTATCCTGCTCGCCACAGCTTTCTCCTGGTCTGCAAATACCGGCGGGAGGTACCTTCTAGTGGGTCAGATCCCTGCCCACGTGGATACTGGCACTGCACTCACTTTCACGGACTTTGTTTTTCTCTGGTCCTTCAGCTCTTGTACTCGGGCTGCCAAAACATGGGTAGGTTTCTGTCCCACTGTCTCATGTCTTCTCCATGGCCAGATAGGAAATACCACAGCTCAGTCTCGTGAGGTCTGTCTACCTCTCTAGCTGGGGGCGCCCGGTTCTCACTGGTGCCACCTGGGAGCTGTTTCTCTCAATCTTTTCTAGGATTTTCTCCTGTTGATCTTGTAATTTTGTAGCTATGTTAGTCAGGTTATTGATCGAGGTCTCTACAGAGGAAACGCGGGCTTGTAGTGATCCTTGGACCATACTGTCGTACATCCGAAGTTTATTTGCTATAACCGCCACTGGCTCACTCTTTTCCCCAGCCTCCAATGATGTCAAGTAACTGACGTGTGCAGATGGCCCCATACGTATGAAGGTCCACCACATGTATGGTGTAAATCTAACCTTGTCAGGATCGTGATTAGCTTGCATATCCCTTCCAAACAGAATCTCCAACAGTGCCATTTCCCTCAGGCGTCGGATCCCTCCTCCATGGTATTCCAGCTCTTCACCAAATGGTCTGCCTGCAAAGCCTCTCTGTAAACGAACCTCTCTCTCACAGCGTCCAGCAGCCGTGCCCAGAGAGACAGGGGTTTTGATTCTCTCACAAATGCCTCTTCAATGCCCACATCCTGGGCAATAGACCTCAAGAACCTTGCTTCACCGCCATCAAGGTTTATGGTATCACCCGTGGAGTCCCAGACTCGAATCATCCAGGTCAGTATGGGCTCATTCGAGTGACGAAGGACATCTGACCGTAATCTCCGGAGGTTGTCATATGATAAGGACTCAGTGATGATTTCTGGCCCGGGTTGGCTACCTGTGAGGGTCCTGCCTCCCCATCATCATCTACTGGGCGAACTGATTTGGTCTTATATTTCCTCTTGGATAGGGGCAACCTCCATTGACTTGTTTGGTTCCTTGGAACTGGCCTTATCTGGAGTCACCCTTGTATCAGACCTCTCACTTTCATTTTTTCCTTTACCCTGTGAGGGCTGCACCATACCGAGCACCTTTTGGTCCTGGTAAATCCTGGGCCTAACTACGAATATTAGATATGACACCGTGGCAATAGATATGACACCTTGCACGAGAAGCCCCAGAAGTAAAATGTCTCTTACATCTAAAGAGAGTTTAAATCTCTCAGAGGCTATTGTAGTGGAACCAAAGGGAAAATGTATGAAGGGTTGGGCAAATATACTCCCCTGTGTTTCTCCATAGGAATAGGTGCCATTATCCTTAAAACCCCAAAGGAGACAGTGTAGGTTAGGGCAGTAATATATCCTTGAGAACATATCCCGAAGGAAAATAACAGGTACTGAGTTTACTATGTCATAAAACCAGTGCGAGATCTCAAACATACTTATTGCAATGAGGGTCATAGTGTCTGAGCTGAAAACATCGACAGGTGGGACATAGATTTCTGCATAATTATATACCACAGAAAAGCAGCGATCTTAGACTTCATGGTGCCTATAGGTTCACAAACACATATCAAGTCACACAAGGGCAGTTATTCCTTTTCCACTTTTCCTCTCTCGGCCCCACGTTGGGCGCCAAAAGATGTCCCAGTTTAAATGAGACAAGGGTCTTTTGCTGAGGATGAATTAGGAGGAAAAGACCCAAACTTCTCTTTCCAAACAATTATAAATCCAAAATTAAGAGGCTCCAATTGAAGGAAAACAAATTATGGAAAAGGGAAAATAACAGCCCTTTATTAAAAGGTATGTGTGTATTAACAGGAACACGAAAAAAAAACTCAAGTAAAATAACTAAGTAATACTCCTATACCCACCAATAATCCCCTTCAAGAACAAAACTGATAAACCGGCAAAAAAAGAAATAGTTCAATTTCTTGCACCCTTTGGTGCTGTTCCAACCACAGTCAGCAGGGGGCGCCGTCGGGTCACTGGAGATGCAAAATTTGTAATGTCCTGTACCATTCACCAGGTGGCGCTGTTGGGTCACTGAAGGTGTAAAAACTTGTAGTGTCCTATTATAGTCACCAGGTGGCGCTGTTGGATCACTGAAGGAGTTGAACTTGTAATGTCCAGTGCCCGCCACCAGGTGGCGCTGTTGGATCCTTGGCACACCGGGGAGGGGGAGGGGGGAACAACAGCAATAAACAGAAAGTTCTCCCAATGGAAGAAAACTCACAAACTTCAGCTGATTAGGGTCCGTTGTAAGCAGAGCTTGTAGTCAGCCAGAGGTGAGCCAAGAGCAGCCGCCAGAAACTCCCCTCCGACAGGAAAAAAAAACAAAGGAGCCCGGCAGTGTCTGCAGCCCGCAGCAGCCTCTCACCCCGGCAGTGCGAGAGAGAGCGTCCCCTCCCCCCCCAGCCTCCACCCCCTTCCAGTCACACACCAGCCAACTCCCCCCTTCGTTGTCAAGGAGACAAATCTCCATCGTTAAGGGCTCCGGGTGATTCTTTTGTTCAACTAAAATGGCCCATCACAGAGCACACACACAGGCAGGAGGAAAGGAAAGAAAAATTCTTTGCTAAAAATACGAACTATGACAGTATATTGTTGTGTATATTTTCAGCCTGCTTCAAACAGAACTAGTTTGCTGGAACCTTTCTGGGGTATGCAGCAGGAAAAGTTAAGGTTATGTATTTTTAATAACACCTTGAATGTTAAATATTCATTTTATCAGTTAGAAAAACTGTGGGGAAGATGAGTTGCTTTATGAAACGTAGAAATTCAGATGCAGGGAAGAACCCAGGATGCAAGACAAGGTATCTTTGAAGTCTCTTTATAGTCACTGCACTGAAGGACTGAAGACAGTTTTGGGGATACAGGTTTACACAGATCATTATGTCCTGCTACAGTTCTAGTGAAAATACATCCATCATTCAAAATTTCTAGAGCTGAAAGGCAACTTGTCCAAATAAGCACTGGCACTTACCCTGGAAATAGCTCTGTAGGTTTCCTGATATGTTGTTGCTTCAAATGGTGGTTTCCCTACAAGGAATTCATAGCACAGAACTCCCAGGCTCCAAATATCCACCTTCTC
>NW_026086969.1:0-9426 GCF_022539395.1 Myiozetetes cayanensis | reverse complement strand
TGTACAAGTTGTTCAACTCTTTGCATCCTCAAAAGAGAGGTTTGAAAATTCTCCCTCAGAAATAAGCAAAAATATTTTCAGAGGCTGTTCCTTCCAAGCCTTTCAGAGTTTCCAATAAGTACTCACCATTCTTGAAATGCAAAGCCTGAACAATGAAATAGGAGTTAAACTGGAATTCTTGTGGCCAGCACTGATCTGGACAGAAGTTCTTAGTGTAGCAAAGCCAGGAACAGAAATAACCTTTGGCTCTATAGCATCGCTCTACATTCATTGGTCATGGCAACAAAGGTTGGTTTTTAAACCCATCTGCTAAGGAAACCTTTGCAGAAATGTGAGCTTCTAATACTACTTTTCTTAAGAAGTTAGGAGGCCTTAATACAGTGTACACAGATGTCCCAGGTTGGACTTGGCTCCCAGCCAAGTGCCTGGACCCCAGGGACAAAGCCTTCCCCTTCCCTCTCACTCTCGTGTAATTGACCGAAAAGATCACGAAAAAGAAAATCAAAAGAACCCAAACCGAACTGAATTTTAAGTAGGAGATTTATATATATATATATATATATATACAAAGAAAATTATATACAGGGAACCCCCCAAAGGGGAAAATGGAAGGGAAAGGGAAAAGGGAAAAGGAATAAAAAGGGATATAACGCAAATACTTCCCTCCAGGGATAGCGAACTACACTACACAACCGCCGGCACTTTCTGTCTCTCAAGGCTAACCAGATGCGCTAGGTCTCATTCCTTCGCCCGGGCAGAGCAACAGCAAAGCTACCTTCGCCTTCGGTTCACCGGAAGAAAGAGAGCGAGAGTTTCTTTCCTCTTCTTCCTCCTTATTTATACTTTTGCCACGTAAAATCGTATGGGATACTGGGAACATGGTTTTGGTTCCTTGGTTACAACCTGGTCACCAAGGAAGGCCTAGTCTTAAAACTACTACATTTTCCACCCCTTATTCCATACTATTTTTACGCAACACTTATATGTCATGTATTTGCTTATATCCCGCGTATATATATACATATTTATATATATAGTTCTTTGGAGTAGTTGTCTTGTGGTAGAAGATCGGCATCCATCATCAACAGTAGTTCGGTTCAGATCCTTGGCACTTTGGTTACAATCACAGTTCAGGTTTAGGACTGGTTTACTGTCTCATCGTCAGATACCAGTATCAGCTTTGGTCAGGTCTCTCTCATTTGGCGACTGGTCTCCTGTAAAACAACTTAAAGCACAAAGTTAGTTTTTCCCCAAGGATAAATTTCCTTGAGGCACACACTGTATCTTTCCATCCTTCCTCATCACCCACCAGGTGTACCCTGGCCCTTGAGCAAAAACAACTCCACGAATGGGTTTGTCCTCACCCGAGGTAGGGGTAACCCAAACAGCTTTACCCAATATACCTCTCAGGTGAATCACTGGAACTTTGTCTCCATCTACAGTGTGGAGGGATTCTGCTTGAGCAGGGCCAGCTCGATTGATAGAGCCTCTAGTATTTACCAACCAGGTGGCCTTGGCTAGGTGCTTATCCCAGTTCTTAAATTTTCCCTCACATAGTGCTTTTAAAGTTGTTTTTAACAGTCCATTATACCTTTCAATTTTTCCAGCAGCAGGTGCATGATATGGAATGTGATAGACTCATTCAATACTATGTTCCCGTGCCCACGTGGTCACTAGATTATTCTTGAAATGAGTCCCATTATCTGACTCAATTCGCTCTGGAGTGTCATGTCTCTATAAGACCTGCTTCTCAAGACCCAAAATGGTATTTCGGGCCGTTGCATGGGGTACTGAATATGTCTCCAACCATCCAGTCGTTGCTTCCACTATGGTAAGTACATAACGCTTACCCTGGCAGGTCTGTGGTAATGTGATATAATTGACCTGCCATGCTTCTCCATATCTATACTTGTCCCAGCGTCCACCATACCATAGGGGCTTCAATCTTCTTGCCTGCTTGATAGCAGCACAGGTTTCACAGTCGTGGATAACCTGGGAAATAGTGTCCATGGTTAAATCCACCCCTCGGTCTCGTGCCCATCGGTAGGTGGCATCTCGGCCCTGATGACCTGAAGCATCATGGGCCCATCTGGCTAGGAACAACTCTCCCTTATGTTGCCAGTCCAGGTCTATTTGTGACACTTCAATTTGCGCAGCTCTATCCGTTTGTCTGTTGTTACGATGATCTTCGTTGGCTCGACTCTTGGGTACATGGGCATCTACGTGGCGGACTTTCACATCTAGTTTCTTTACTCTAGAAGCAATGTCCTGCCACAAATCAGCAGCCCATATAGGTCTTCCTCTACGCTTCCAACTCATGTTTTTCCATCGCTCTAGCCATCCCCATAGGGCATTGGCTATCATCCATGAGTCGGTGTAGAGGTAGAGCCTTGGCCATCCTTCTCTCTCTGCAATGTCTAGGGCCAATTGGACAGCTTTGAGTTCTGCAAACTGACTCGATTCGCCTTTACCTTCAGTGGCCTCCACGACTCGTCGGGTGGGACTCCAAACAGCTGCTTTCCACTTCCGGTTCCCTCCTATAATACGGCAAGAACCATCAGTGAAAAGAGCATAACGCGTCTCTTCATCTGGCAGTTGATTATATGGCGGAGCTTCTTCAGCTCGACTCACTGGTTCTTCTTCTTCTTCTTCCTCGTCTGCCAGACGGAAGTTTCCACCTTCGGGTCAATTAGTTATGATTTCCAAAATTCCGGGGCGATTCGAGTTTCCAATTCGGACACGTTGCGTAATCAAAGCAATCCACTTGCTCCATGTGGCATCGGTAGCATGATGCGTAGGAGGCACTTTCCCTTTGAACATCCAACTCAGCACCGGTAGTCGGGGTGCCAGGAAGAGCTGTGCTTCAGTGCCAATCACTTCAGAAGCTGCTTGTATGCCTTCATATGCCGCCAGTATTTCCTTCTCCATAGGGGTGTAGTTGGCTTCAGATCCTCTGTAGCTTCGACTCCAGAAGCCAAGTGGTCGCCCTCGTGTTTCTCCAGGCACCTTTTGCCAGAGGCTCCAGGAGGGACCGTTATCTCCAGATGCAGTGTAAAGTACATTCTTTACATCTGGTCCCGTCCTAACTGGTCCAAGAGCCACAGCATGTGCAATCTCTTGCTTGATCTGCTTGAAAGCCTGTTGTTGTTCAGGACTCCATTGGAAATCATTCTTTTTACGGGTCACAAAATAAAGAGGGTTCACAATTTGGTTGTACTCTGGGATGTGCATTCTCCAGAAGCCTATGGCTCCCAGAAAAGCTTGGGTCTCCTTTTTGTTTGTCGGTGGAGCCATTGCTACAATTTTATTGATGACGTCGGTTGGAATCTGGCGCCTTCCATCTTGCCATTTCACCCCTAAGAACTGGATCTTTCTGGCAGGCCCCTTGACTTTGCTCTTCTTAATGGCAAAACCGGCTTTGAGGAGAATCTGGATAATCTTCTCTCCTTTGTCGAAAACTTCCTTTGCTGTGTTCCCCCATACAATGATGTCGTCAATGTATTGTATGTGTTCTGGGGCCTCACCCTTCTCCAGTACAGCCTGAATCAACCCATGACAGATGGTGGGACTGTGTTTCCACCCCTGGGGCAGTCGATTCCAGGTGTATTGCACGCCCCTCCACGTGAAAGCAAACTGCGGCCTGCACTCTCCTGCCAAGGGAATGGAGAAAAATGCATTTGCTATGTCAATGGTAGTATACCACTTTGCTGTCTTGGACTCCAGCTCATATTGGAGTTCCAACATGTCTGGCACAGCAGCACTCAATGGCGGTGTGACTTCATTTAAGCCACGATAGTCCACTGTCAATCTCCATTCGCCATCGGATTTGCGTACAGGCCAAATGGGGCTGTTGAAGGGTGAGTGAGTCTTACTGACCACCCCTTGACTCTCCAACTTCTTGATCATCTTATGAATAGGGATCACAGCATCTCGATTGGTCCGGTATTGTCGCCTATGCACTGTTGAAGTGGCTATTGGCACTTGTTGATCATCAACTTGCAGGAATCCTACAACAGAAGGATCTTCTGAGAGACCAGGCAGGGCAGACAATTGCTTGGATTTCTCCTCAGTCACCGTGGCTACACCGAAAGCCCATCGGTACCCCTTCGGGTCCTTGAAGTATCCTCTTCTCAGGTAATCAATACCAAGGATACAGGGGGCTTCTGGCCCTGTCACAATGGGATGCTTTTCCCATTGGTCTCCAGTTAAGCTTACTTCGGCCTCTACCACTGACAACTCTTGCGACCCTCCTGTCACTCCAGAAATAGACACAGTCTCCATAGTCTTATGTTCAGACGGCATTAGTGTACACTGGGCACCGGTATCTATCAAAGCCCGGTATCTCTGTGGATCCGATGTGCCAGGCCATCGAACCCACACAGCCCAGTAAACCCGATTATCCTTCTGGTCCCTTTCCTTCTCCTGGCAGAAGGCAGGGCCCCTCTATTGGTCCTTGTCAGAGCATTCAGTGTCAGATATCCTCTTTGCTCCACCAGCGGCCTTCTTGTTGTCAAGGAAGTGGACTTCAGCCTTCTTGTGTTGTGGAGATCGCAATTGCTTTTCCAGAAAATCTGCATCAACTACAAAGACAAGTTTTTTATTGGCTTCCTTCTGCTTCAGCTCTTTCACTCTAGCCTGAAGTTTGGAAGTGGGTTGTCTATCCCATTTCTTCATGTTCTCTCCCTGTCTGCGCAGGTAGGACCACAGCTGATTACGTGATTCGCGTTTAGGGCCCTTCCTTCTGTGTGTAGGGGGAGGAGTTGTTGACCGAGATCTGGACCAAGATCGAGATTGAGGTCGAGCTCGTGGTCTAGATCGCTTTACTGGTGTGTCTCTGTAGTCTCGGGAAACGCTGTCATCTCTGTCTTCATAGTCATCCTCATAATTGCAATATTCATAATCTCCTTCCATTCTTCCCTTAGAGCGGATGGGTTGACGTCGGACATCGGACAGATCTTCGAAATTTTCCACTATGCTCTGTATCCATTGACACATTGTTTCTACATCTGGTTCATCTAACTTTGGATGGAATACTGAAATTAGGCAGCTGATGTATTGTGCAGGGGCACCTTTAATTACTTTTCTCCACATTGGATTGGTACATGGGAGACTCGCAGGGTCTAAGATATCGTAATAATCCGGATTACTAAAGATGAGTTCAAGCATGGCCAGTTCCCGTAGATATTGAATACCTTCTTCCGCAGTTGTCCATTTTCCTGGAGAACTTGTTAAGTACTCTTTAAATGGATATCTCTCTCTCACAGCATTAAGGATCCTAAGCCAGAGACTATGACTATATGGCTCTCGTGCAATTCCTTGTTCAATCTCACGGTCTCGAGCCAGGGATCCCAACTGCTGTGCTTCGTGACCTTCCAGCATGTGGCTTCTAGCTCCATTATCCCAACATCTTACCAGCCAGGTTAGAATTCGCTCACCAGGCCGGCGACTATAATCTTTTCTCAAATCCCGGAGCTCTGCTGGGGTCAATGATCGTAATACCTCTGATGTTCTCACAACTCCCGTTTCTGGATGGACATCCCTCCTATCCATTTCCACTTCTCTTTTGACGTATCTGTGTGGAACTGTTTCCACTCTACCTCTCTCACGTGGAGGTGGAAATGGAACATGCCTTGGGGATGGGCTTCTGTGTTGTGGAGGTTGAGGCGGGGGCTGTGTCTGCTGCAGGGATGGTTTTCTGGCTTGTGGAGATGGGGACCGAGCACGGTGCCTGGATGGGCTTCTCGCGGGTGGAGGTAACGAGTAGTCCTCTGGACCCTGAGATGAGGATTTCAGATAGTCCTCCATCTCTTCTGTGGAACAGTCAAGAAGAGTGTATTCAGGTGTCAACACTCTCCTTGGCTTTTGTGTTCCATCAGGCATCTGAGCTGCTGCCCCTTCTTCCTTCGGACGCGTCACCCTCTCTTTTGGACGCGCCCCTAATTCCTTGGGACGTGCTCCTTCTCTCACAGCTAGTTCTTCTTCTTCAGTTACACGCCTCAGTCGTGGGGCTAGGCTTGTGGACCCTGCATCATCCCTTATCCACATCTTCTTTTTTGTTATGGGGGCAATAGTGATTTCAGGATCTTTGGTGTGAGCCCCAGTCTTGGTCGTAGAGGTGGCTGGAGTTCCCATGTTCATAAAGTCCATAATTGGAACTCCAGTGTCAGCAGGTTTGGTCCAAGCTGTGCTGGCTTCAAGTGGCATCTGGACTCTGGTCTTGGTGGACTCCATTCTGACTGGCATAGTTTGTGTCCCTGTCTCCGCCTTAGCCTTCTGAACATAATCTACAGCGGCTCGATAAGCACTAGCCAGGCCCCAGCATAGGGCAAAGATTTGGGTATTTGGATCCTTATATGTAAGACAACCTTCCATTAAACGATGGGTTATCTCATTAGGATCCAAGGCCTGTGCTGCCGTGAAGTCCCAAGTAATGGGAGGTGCCAAGCGTCCGATCCATTTACCAAACTCTTCCCATGCTCCTTGCCAACCAGGAACTGCCCTTTTCAAGCCCCTTTCCAAAGTTCCAGCTAACCCATTTGAGGTATGGCCTTTCCTACAACAAGGGAACCAGCGTAACACAATCCTTCCAATTTTAAATAGCATGCTCATCACATTCATCATAAACAGAATTGTTGCCACACAATTTAGATAATCATTGGAGGCAACAGTCAGTTTGGGAATTTCTAGGATCCAGCGTTTAATATCAAGATAGGAAGAATACCTTTCCCAGATGTCTCGCCAATTGAACACTGTTGGATTTGGATTGTCCCACATGTAGTAGCCTAAAACAGGTGCGAAAGCTGCTAAAAGTACATTAAAAATTAAGAAAGTGGCCATTATTTATATAATTGTCCTCACTGTTCTTAAACAAGAGGTATATTTATATAAACAAATCCCTCTTGGCTGCGATCCCGGTACTGTTCCCAAACAAAGTCAATGTTTGGCAGAATTTGGCCACCTGCCCAGAAATTGTTACCAAAACAACCTCCTGGTTATCTCGGTGGAACCTCCAAAAAATGTCCCAGGTTGGACTTGGCTCCCAGCCAAGTGCCTGGACCCCAGGGACAAAGCCTTCCCCCTCCCTCTCACTCTCGTGTAATTGACCGAAAAGATCACGAAAAAGAAAAGAAAATCAAAAGAACCCAAACCGAACTGAATTTTAAGTGGGAGATTTATATATATATATATATATATATACAAAGAAAATTATATACAGGGAACCCCCCAAAGGGGAAAAGGGAAGGGAAAGGGAAAAGGGAAAAGGAATAAAAAGGGATATAACGCAAATACTTCCCTCCAGGGATAGCGAACCACACCACACAACCGCCGGCACTCTCTGTCTCTCAAGGCCAACCAGATGCGCTAGGCCTCACTCCCTCGCCCGAGCAGAGCGACAGCAAAGCTACCTTCGCCTTCGGTCCACCGGAAGAAAGAGAGCGAGAGTTTCCTCTCTCTTCTTATTTATACTTTTGCTTACGTAAAAATCGTATGGAATACTGGGAACATGGCCTTGGTTCCTTGGTTACAACCTGGTCACCAAGGAAGGCCTAGTCTTAAAACTACTACAACAGATGAGAGCCTGAAAGAGGAGAGAGCCCAGTTCCTGATGATGGGTGGAGATGAGGAATCAGGTATGCTGAGCAGGCTTCGAGCTTTGTGAATTTTACAAGTCCCTCAGGTTTTCCTATGTGACTATTTCAAATCTGTGGTAGAAGAAACACTGGTTTCTGTTTGATCAGCTTTCCAGTTTCAGAATTCTGCAATGTGTCCCCAAAATTCAACTTGCAGTTTCAAAAGATAAAAATCCTTCGACTAAACCTTTTGGCCTCAGTAGCCAATTGCAGCCTGCCCTGGGAAGTTCAGAAACAGCACCATTCATTAAATACACTGTTGTGTCCCAGAGATCCCCCAGAGATTCAGCTCCAGTGCTAAACCCCCCAGAGTGTCAACTGCCATAATAGCTGCTTTTTGACTTGGATGAGAGTCTCTCTTGTTTTCTTTGGTGTAGCTGGCACATCTGGAGCAAGGGGTCTGGGCCAAAGTACCTCGTTACCAGTGGCCAGTACAGATAATGTTACAACAGTAGCCATGTCTCTAATTAAGGAAGGCAGTTAGATATAGGAATTTATTGTCAAAGGTTTGTAAGAATGCGATGAAACCTTTTACTTTCCTTTGGCATCTCACACAATCAAGACTAAGCCATGTATTCTAGATGACGTCTTGAAAGAAATTTCCAGTTAGCAAGAAGTTTAATGGGTTAGTTTGCCATCAGTGTTTTGATTATGTTTTGCTGAATCTAAGTTCCTAAGGAATTGCTAAGGGTTTTTTCCTTCCTTCCCTCCACCCCCAAATTTCATGTGATGAGAAGGCTATAGAAGAGTTTTTAATAACTTTTAGTTATGTTTCTCTTGTGGAGCCATAGGCGTTACTGAGAATGGGTTGGAGTAATGCAGTGAATATTTTCGTTCCTAGAAGACATTGTGACAGCCTATCAGGAGAAAAAACTTACTCAAGAAAGAAAACACAAACCCAACCAAAAAGATACTCAACCATCTCAAGTCCAGTTGGGGAGAACATGGTGAGAGAAGCTGATGACCCTAATGAGTCCTTGTATTTCCAAGTGGTTCATACTTCCTCCTCAAGTTGCTCCATTCCTGTTAAACTTCCCTCTGTTAATAACAAGAGTGTTGTAGTGCTCTGCTCTGGAAAGCTCATGGAGAGTCTCCTGTAGCAACAGATGCCAAAGGAGAGTCCTTCAAGATTTTTAAGGCCAAGAGCTTGCCAGGTGGCTTGGGCTAAAACACAGTCCTCCTTGCAAAAAAGGAAAGTGAATCCTAAAAACGGGGAAAATTTGTAGTTCCTTCAAGGAACAAATTATCTCCTGAGCTTTGGAAAGCAGGTATGCTGGCACCTGTGTATTTCCAGCTGACAGCTCCTGCTGTAGCAGGATTGATGATTGATGATTGATGATTGATGATTGATGACCCTGTTCTCCCCGCACTGGGCAGGTGTTGGTGGGGTGTTGTATTGCAGCTGGAAACAGCCACGGCTGTCTGTGGCTTTACAGAGAACAAAACATTAGACAGTAGCTCCCCTCCAGAAAGGAGATTATTCTTAGAGACTTCATGGCTTTGATGGTAATTGTGGCTAGAGCTGGTCAAGCGTGTTGTGTGCTAAATGTTTTATGTTTGACCCCAGGAAACGTCTGTGCCCTTGTAAACATTTTCAGTTTTCATCCAGTTAGTCTGGAAGGTCCCCTGAAGAGAATGTCTGATGTAATGAAACCTCTTCTCTATCTGAAAACTGGGGCAAAAACTGCTGTGTTTTGGCTTGCAGGGCGGTGAGCAGTGCCAGTGCTCTCTGACTAACCCCCTCAGGGACTTGCTCCCAGGGAACACACATCTGTCTGACATCTGGAACAAGACT
>NW_026086968.1:0-9529 GCF_022539395.1 Myiozetetes cayanensis | reverse complement strand
CCCCGCTTGGAATATACGGTGTGATTCTGTGGAGTTCCACAGGGCTGTGTGTGAGCAGAGAGCAGGGGTTGAGCAAAGCAGAGCAGGACAATGGCAGCACAGCCCTTGAGCACTGCCCCAAGTGGGCTGAGCCCAAAGGGGAGCTGGGGTGGGGTTGGTCCCACTCAGGTTCGGGGGCAGAGACACGGGGACAGCAGGGAGTGCAGGGCAGGGAGAGCATCAGAGGGAACTGATGGGCATGGGGATGTCTCCAGGCTGGGCTCTCCCAGGGCTCAGTGGCCCCATCTCTCCAGGACGAGGGTGCTGATGGGGGTGGACGATAAGAGGAGCAAGGTGAGGACACAGCGCAGGATTCAGATCCAGAGGGGAATGGTTGACCCTGGAAGAAGGGCGGGTTGGTCACAATGTGGACAAAGCAAAATTGGAAAATGACCCCAAAAGAGTGGAAAATGACTTAAAAAAGAGGGAAAATGACCCAAAAAAGTGGAAAATGACCCAAAAAAGTGGAAAATGACCCCCAAAAGAAGGAAAATGACCCAAAAAAGCGAGAAAATTACCAAAAAAATAGGGAAAATGACCAAAAAAAGAGGGAAAATTACCCAAAAAGGGAGAAATGACCCCAAAAAGGGAGAAAAGGACCCAAAAAGGGTGAAAATGACCCAAAAAAGTGGGAAAATGACCCAAAAAAGGGGAAAAATTACCCAAAAGAGAAGGAAAATGCCCCAAAAAGCAGGAAAATTACCCAAAAAAAGTGGAAAATGCCCCCAGAAAGGCGGAAATTGCCCCAAAACGCCGCGGGCGGTTCCGGGTCCGCCCCTCCCCCTCCCCGGTGGGTCAACATTTCCCGGTTCCCACGGGGGGTGGCGGAGGGGCCGGGGGGCACCCGGATGTTGGGGGGGAGGGGGTGGGGGAGGGGCGGGGGTTCCCCCCCCAGTGTCACCAGTACATCCCAGTCCCTCCCAGTACACACCAGTGTCCCCCCCCAGTCTCTCCCAGTCCCTCCCAGTATTCTCCCAGTACATTCCAGTACAGCCCAGTGTGTCCCCCAGTGTGCCCAGTCTCTCCCAGTAAACACCAGTACACCCCAGTGTTCCCTCCGCAGTGTCCCCAGTTCCTCCCAGCACACCCCCAGTCCATCCCAGTCCCCCCCACTCTCTCCCAGTGTCCCCAGTCCCTCCCAGTCACCCCTCAGTGCCCCCCAGTCCATCCCAGTCTCCCCAGTCTCTCCCAGTGCCTCCCAGTCCATCCCAGTGCCCTCCCAGTGCTCCCCAGTGCCCCCAGTGCTCCCCCAGTCCATCCCAGTCCCCCCAGTCCATCCCAGTCCTCCCATGCCCCCCAGTCCCCCAGTCCATCCCAGTGCCCCCAGTCTCTCCCAGTGCCCCCCCAGTCTCTCCCAGTCCATCCCAGTGCCCCCCCAGTCCATCCCAGTACTCCCCAGTCTCTCCCAGTCCCTCCCAGTCCCCCCAGTGCCCCCCATGTCCATCCCAGTGCCCCCCAGTCCCCCATCCATCCCAGTGCCCCCCAGTCTCTCCCAGTCCATCCCAGTGCCCCCCAGTCCCTCCCAGTGCCTCCCAGTCCCCCCCAGTGCCCCCAGTCCCTCCCAGTGCCCCCAGTCCCTCCCAGTCCCTCCCAGTGCCCCCAGTGCTCTCCCAGTCCCTCCCAGTGCCCCCCACTCTCTCCCAGTCCCCTCCAGTGCCCCTCCCAGTCCCTCCCAGTCCCCCCCAGTCTCCCCTAGTGTCCCCCCAGTCCCTCTCAGTCCTCCTCCAGTCCCTCCCAGTCCTCCCAGTCCCCCCCAGTCGCGGTGTGGCCAAAACCGGATCTGCCTCGGGGCTCTGGGTGGTGCCACCCGTGTCATTGTCATTGTCACTCCCGGGGTGTCCCGTGTCATTGTCACACCCCCCCCCAATGTCCCCAACCCTGTCCCCTCCCTGGGGATAAAAAGTGGCTCCAGTCACGGCACTGGGACAGACTGGGACGGACTGGGACAAACTGGGAACATGGGAGTGCCGTGAGTGGGGACACTGGGGGGACATTGAGGGGGTCACTGGGGACATTGAGGGGACACTGGGGCAGACTTGGGGACATTGGGGGTATTTGGGGACATTGGGTTGATGGTGTCACTCCCCCAGGCCCGGCCAGTTGAGGGTCCCCCCCGTCCTCCCCCTCCTCCTGCTGGGCCTGGCAGGGCCAGGGGGACCCCTGGGGACATCGGGGACATCACTGGGGACATCGGGGACAACCCTGGCGACATCGGGTGAGTTTGGGGTCCCAGGCCCAGAGTGGGGAGGGGCCAGTTCCAAACTGGGAGGTCCTGGGGTGGCACTGGGAGGTCTCAGCCCCAAACTGGGAGGTCCCAGTCCCACCCCGTGGGTTTCCCAGCCCCACGCTGGGGGTCCCACCCCCACCCCGGGTGTCCCAACCCCAAACTGGGAGGTCCCAGCCCCAACCTGGGCTGTCCCCGATGTCGCCGTGTCCCCAGGGGGCCGTGTCCTGTACCCGTTCGGGCCGCGCGCGGGGGACGCGCCCACGCCCCGCGGGGACGACGCGACGAGCGCCGAGATCGTCCTGGGGGGAAACTTCTCCTTCTTCGGGACCCGCCCACGCTCCTGCTACGTGGGTGTGACACGCGGGGACACGGGGGTGACATGGGGGTACACGGGAGACACGGGGGGGAGAGACACAGGGGTGACATGGGGGGTGGTACTGGGGGGGACACGGGGGTGACACTGGCAGTCCCAGTCCCATACTGGGAGGGTCTGGGGGTGACACTGGGGTCCGTCCCCACCCCCGGGTGTCCCACGCGTGTCCCTCTGTTTGTGTGTGTCCCCGTGGGGTGTCCCACGCGTGTCCCCCGTCCCCAGGTGAGCACCAACGGGCTGTTGTCCTTCGGGTCGCCACTCTCCGATCCCTTCCCGCTGCCCCTCCCGCTGCCCACGCGGCCCCTCGTGGCGCCGTTCTGGGCCGACGCGGACACGCGTCTCGGGGGTCACGCGTGGTACCGGCAGAGCCGCCGCCCGCGGCTGCTGCGGCGCCTGGAGAGGGACCTGCGGCCCCTCCTGCCCACGGGGGACACGGGGACAGCCCCCCCACGCCTCGCGTGGGCGCTCGTGGCCACCTGGGACCGCGTGGCCTTTTTTGGGGCCGCCTCGGACAAGGTGGGACACGCGTGGGGACACTGGGGGGGGCCGGGCCGGGTGAGGGACACGCGGGGAGGGAGGGAGGAGTCAAAGTGGAGTCCCCCCAACAAATGTGGTGTCCCCGAGAGCTCGGTGGGTGGCACGGGGGTGGGGACACGGCCCGGGGACAGGACACGGTGGCGATGTGAGTGTGTGTCCCTCCCCCCGGCGGTGACACGGTGACAATGGGTATGACACGGTGACAATGTGTGTGCCACCCCCCGGAGGTGACATGGTGACACTGTGTGTGTGTTCCCCCAGGGGTGACACGGTGATGATGTCCCCCCTCCCCCGGAGGTGACACGGTGGCCACGTGTGTGTCCTTCTCCCCTGGGGGTGACACGGTGACAATGTGTGTGTCCCTGGGGCGTGACACGGTGACAATGTGTCCCCTGGAGGTGCCACAGTGACAATGTCCCCCCCCAGACAAACACGTTCCAGGCCGTGCTGGCCTCTGACGGCGTCGCCTCCTTCGTGCTCTTCAACTACGGGGACCTGCAGTGGACGGCGGGGATCGCCCACGGGGGACCCCCACTCGGGGCTGGGGGGCGTCCCCGCGCAGGTGGGGACATGGGGACACCCACGGGGACACCCACAGGGACCCCCACTCTGGCCTGGGATTTGGGGTGGAATTAAAGGGAATTTTGGGCAGAATTCAAGGGGATTTTGGGGTGGAATTAAAGGGGATTTGGGAAGAAATCGGGGATTTTAGGTGGAATTAAAGGGAATTTTGGGTGGAATTAAAGGGGATTTGGGGCGGAATTCAAGGGGATTTCAGGTGCAATGAAGGGATTTTGGGTGCAATTCAAAGGGATTTGGGGTGAAATTAGATGGAATTTTGGGTGGAATTAAAGGGGATTTGGTGTAAAACCAGGGGGATTTCAACTGCAACGAAGGGGATTTCAACTGCAACGAAGGGAATTTTGGGGTGGAATTAAAGGGGATTTTGGGTAGAATTAAAGGGGATTTGGGGAGAAATCAGGGAATTTTGGGTGGAATTAGGGGAATTTTGGGTGGAATTAAAGGCAATTTGGGGTGGAATTAAAGGAGATTTGGGGTGAAACTAAAGGGAATTTTGGGTGGAATTAAAGAGAATTTTGGGACAAAACTAGGGGGCATTTCAGCTGCCACGAAGGGAATTTTGGGTGGAATTAAGGTGATTTGGGGTGGAATTAAAGGGGATTTGGGTGAAATTAAAGGGGATTTGAGGTAGAATTAAGGGAATTTTGGGTGGAATTAAAGGGATTTGGGGTGGAATTAAGGGAACTTTGGGTGAATTAAAGGGGATTTGGGGTGAAATGGCGCATTTTAGGTGAAAACGGGGATTTCAGGTGCAATGAAGGGAATTTTGGGTGAAATTGAAGAGGATTTTGGGTGGAATTAAAGGGGATTTGGGCTGGAATTAAAGGGAATTTTGGGTGGAATTAAAGGGAATTTTGGGTGGAATTAAAGGGAATTTTGGGTGGAATTAAAGGCGATTTGGGGTGAAATCAAGGATTTTAGGTGGAATTAAAGGTGATTTTGGGTGGAATTAAGGGGGATTTGGGGAGAAATCAGGGATTTTAAGTGGAATTAAGGGAATTTTGGGTGGCATTAAAGGGGATTTGGGGTGAAACCAGGGGGCATTTTAGCTGCCACGAAGGGAAGTCCGGGTGGGAAGGGGGGGCTGGAGGTGACACCTCAGTCCTTGGAGGGAGCTGGAGCAGCAGAGCCCCTGCCCACCCCCACGCGTATCCCCCCCCACGTCCCCCCAGGCCGGGTTGACCAGCGGGGACCACGAGCACTTCGTGGCCGTGCCGGGGTCCGGCTCGCCCGCCGTGCTCGGCCTCACCCGCACCAGCAACGTGGGCGTGCCGGGACGGTGGGCGTTCCGCGTGGACCGCCCCGAGACCCCCCACGGGACACCCCCGGCGACCCCCGGGACACTCCCAGGGACTCCCCCCGGGGCCCCAGAGACACTCCCAGGGACCCCCCCGGGAACCCCCACAGGGACACCCCCAGGGACCCCTCCCAGGACACCCCCCGAGTCCGAGCGGGGGTACCAGTGCTGGGGGTGAGCGGGTGAAATGCAGGGCACGGGGGGGGGAGGGAAGGGGCTGTGACCCCACATGCAGAGGGCACCCAAGACTTCCTCCCCCGAGACCCCCTCCGAGACCCTCCCTGCGACCCCTCCCCAAAGCCCTCCCGAGACCCCTCACCCCAAGAAACTCTCCCCGAGACCCCTCCCGAGACCCCCCCGAGGCCCCCCCAGGCCACGGGAAGGAACAACAATTAAACACCTGCTGAGCAACACCTGAGTGAGGGGGGAGGGGCTCACCTGGGGGGCAGGGGGGACACAGGGGAGGACACGAGGGCGACATGTGGGACACGTGGGTGACAGGGGACACGGGTGGGACACGTGGGTGTCATGTGGGACGTGTGTGATGTGGGACATCTGTGGGACGTGTGATATGTGGGATGTGTGTGGGACATGTGGGACACGTGTGGGATATGTGGGACATGTGGGACGTGGGACATCTGTCAGTGGCAAAATCCACTGAGCCACTGAAATTGGGGCTGGAAAACACCAGGACGAGACAGAGGAACAGGGAGGTGGAGATGGTGAGGCACCGAAATTGGGGTTGGAAAACACCGGGATGGGGCAGAAAACACCAGGATGAGGTGGGAAACACCAGGATGAGGTGGAGAAACACCGGGATGAGGTGGAGAAACACCGGGATGAGGTGGAGAAACTCCGGGATGAGGTGGAGAAACTCCGGGATGAGGTGGAGAAACTCCGGGATGAGGTGGAGAAACAGCGGGGTGGGATGGTGAGGCACCGAAATTGGGTTGGAAAACCCTGGGACGAGGCAAATCCCACCGAGCCACTGAAATTAAAGTTGGAAAACACCGGGAGGAGGCAAACCCCGCCCAGCCGAGGCGGGACACCCCAAATCCTTGGAAGAAGGAGGTCCCGATGCCCTGAGCTCCTCCCCAGGGGCTCTGAGTGCTCCCCCAGCTACAGGGAGAAGAAATCCAGCCCCGCGTGTCCGTAGGGGTCGCAGGTCCAGACGGCTCCGGCTCTCCCGGAGCTCTCCAGGAGCCGCTCCAGCTCCGTGCCCAGCGCTCCCAAACATTCCCTGTCCAGATGCTCCTCTGAGGCCTGGCTGGGATCCATCCCTTGCCCGTAGCAATCCGTGGGGATGGGATACACCACCAGGCTCAGCTCCGGCAGCGCCGCCGTCTCCCGCACCAGAGTGCCCAGCCCGGCCCTGGACACGGAATTCCCAAAGAGCCCCAGCGAGCGCAGGCGGGAGCAGCGGCGCAGCGAGGCCAGCAGGGATTCCAGCTGGGAGTCTCCCAGGTGGCATTCCATGAGGTCCAGGTGGAGCAGGGAGGGCAAGGCCTCCTCCAGGAGCTGCCGGAGGGGCCGCAGGAGGCCCCGGGAGAAGTCGTGGCCGCTCAGGTCGAGCCTCTTCAGGGCCGGCGCGTGGGGGCTCCGGCACAGGAAGGAGAGGTCGGAAGGCAGGAGGGAGCAGAAGGTCAATTCCAGGCTTTCCAGAGGGGCCTGGAGTTCACTGCCAGGGCAGGAAGAGGGAGAGGGTGTGACCCCCGGGATGTCACGGAGCTCCAGGAAAACGGGAAGGGTCGGGATGGCCCCCCCAATTCCCTGCAGGGTGAATGGGAGCTACAACTCCCTTCACTGGGGGAATTGGGGGATCCCTGAGGTTGGAAAAGAGCTCCAGGAATTGGAATTCAACCTGTGAGAAGGGTGGGATTGTGGAGCCTTGGGGAGAGCGGGGAGCCTTGGAACTGTGGAGTCACAGAGCAGTGGGATCATGGAGCTACGAGGATATGGAATCACGGGGTTATGGGATTGTGGGAGCCACGAGAGTGTGGATTCGGTGCACCATGGAATCACGGGGTCATGGGATTATTGGGTTCTGGAGTCAGGGAATCACAGGATGAGGGGATTCTGGAGCCATGGAGCCAGCCGGGAGCACCTGGCGGAGCTCCGGGATGCGGCATGGGCTGCCCTCTGGAAACAGGGAAATCTGGGAATTCTGGGGATCACAGGGCCAAGGAGGAATTAAAGTTGGAAAAGGCCTTCCAGACGGTTCAAGTTCAACCCTTGAGAATCCCGGAGTGGAGGAATTATGGGATTGTGGTGCCGTGAAATCACAGAATTGCGGGATAACGGTGCCGTGAAATCACAGAATTGTGGGATAACGATACTGTGAAATCATGGAATTGTGGGATAACAGTGCCATGAAATCATGGAATTGTGGGATAACGGAATCACGGCAAGGGGGGGCACTTACCAGAGGACGTCTCCCAAACTCCCGGAGAGCCTGGAGGATCCCAGGTTGAGCTCCCTGAGGCCCTGCAGCTTTCCCAGCTCCATGGCCAAGCACCGAATTCCCGGCGCCGCCTCCCGCCGCACATCCACGTTGCTGTAGGGCAGCCGGAGGCTCCGGAGCTCCGGGAAGCGGGCGAGGCGCGGCAGGACCGCGGAGAGGCCCTGCAGGCCCAGGTTGTTGAAGCGGAGCTCCACCCTCCGCAGCCCGGAGGGCTCCAGGGATTCCAGGAGGTTCACGATCCCAGCCGGGCTCAGCTCCTCGGCCTGGAGCTCCCGGCACCGGAGGCGCAGCAGGGTGGAATTCCCGACCCGGAGCGCATCCCACACCACCCCGAAGGACGCGGCGCTGACGAACAGGTCGGCGCGGACGTCGATGGACGGAGGGGCCGCGTTCCCAAATCCGGCCCTTTGGAGCTCCCTTTGGAGCTTGGAGAGCTCCAGGCAGGCCTTGGCCAAGGCCACGGTGCCCGACCAGACGCTCATCCCCGCCGGGGCGCGGCCGACATCGTCGTCCCGGAGCCCCGTCACGTCCAGCATGCGGAGCCGGCACCGGCTGGGCCGGGAAAACGAGGAAAACAGGAGTGAACAAGCAGGGAATGAACCACACAGCGGGGTTCTGCTGGATCTGGGATTTTTATCCCATCAGGAATCACCTGGAATGGCGTCCTGGCCCCTCCAGCGCCCGCCGGAGCTGCTCCACCACGGCCAGGAGGACGGACTGGACGCACAGCTTGGAGGGGCCATCCCGGAGCGGCTCCCGGCGCCCCAAAATCCGCTGGAAATCCAGCTCCGGGAAGGGCCAGCGGGCCACCAGATCCCGCAGGACCAGGGGCCTCCCGTCCAGGAAGGCGGCGCGGAAGAGGACGGGGAAGAGCCGGGCGGGAACGGCGGGAAGGGGGCGGCGGGAGACGAGGCGGCGGGCGCTCAGGAACACCAGGGAATCCAGGGAATCCATGGATCCCAGGGGGGCTGCAGGATTTGGGAGGGGGGGCACAGGTGAGGTCGGGGGAACCCCGGGGATGGCCCCAAATCCAGGGATATCCCAGCGAAAAAAAAGGGGAACTTGTGGTAGGAAAAGGGGGAGGCAAAGGGGATGTTGGGGTGGGACACTCCCAAAAAAAAGGGGGTCCTAAAGCTGCCAAAAATCCCCAAACCACCCCAATTAATCCCCACAAACCAGTCCAGGGACTCCCTCTCTCCCTTCAGCACCCCTAAAACAGCCCGCACCCCCACCCCAGGGCCTCCCAAACGGCCCTCAAACCAGTCCAGGAACCCTAAAAACAGCCCCCCCACACCGGGGCCTCTCCAAAGACCCCAAAACCAGCCCAGAGACACCCAAACCAGCCCCCCCCCACCCCAAGGCCTCTCCAAGGACCCCAAAACCAGCCCAGGGACCCCTTCCCTCCCTTCAGCACCCCTAAACCAACCCCAAATCCAGGGATATCCCAGTGAAAAAGGGGGAATTGTGGGAGGAAGAGGGGTAGGCAAACGGGGATGTTGGGGTGGCACTCCTCCCCCCCCAAAACAAAGGGGTGTCTCAGAGCTGCCAAAAATCCCCAAATCACCCCAATTAATCCCCCCAAAATCAGTCCAGGGACCCCCTCCCTCCCTCAGCACCCCTAAAACAGCCCCCACCCACCCGAAGGCCTCCCAAAGGGCCCCCAAACCAGGCCCGGGGATCCCCTCCCTCCCTCCCTCCCTCCCTCCAGCACTCCTAAACCATCCCCCTCCCACCTCAGGGGCTCTCCAAGGGCCCCCAAAACCAGCCCAGGGGCGCCCCCTCACACCCCCCCACCAGCTGAGATATCCCCCAGCCCCCCTAAATCAACCCGGGGCCCCTCCCGAGTCCCCCCACCCCTACGGACCCCCAAACCACCCCAGGGTTCTTCCAGCCCAACGAAAACAGCCCCGCTATCCCAGGAGAGCCCCAGGGACACATTAAACAAGCCCGGGGACCCCTCACAGCCCCCGCGAAGCACTTTTGGGGACCCCTCCCCACCCACCCCCAACGAGG
>NW_026086967.1:0-9358 GCF_022539395.1 Myiozetetes cayanensis | reverse complement strand
CCCCCGGTTGCTGCACAGAGCCCCTCTTTCCCTCCTGGGAAGTCTAAGCTACACTGCTCTCTAGTTTCTACGGGGGCTAAAGCACAAGCTCGCTCACTCACTCACACCGACAAAGACACAAAAGGGGAACGTCCCAGAAGGGGGAGCGAGCTCTGCGCGCCAACGTGTGGGGAGCCAGCCCTGCCTGCCGTCGAGCAGGAGACGAGAGCCTCAGACCCGCCCCCGGGCTGCGCACAGGCCAGAAGGGCCTCGACACAGGGGCTCAGGGGCTTCGCGGCTGGCCAAGGAACAGAGGCTGTGACGCACCCCGACTACAGGGGCCTCACTCTGGCCAGGGGCCGCCAGCAGGCACCGAGGTGCCAAGGGAAAAAGCCCTGCCCTGCTTACAGGGTGGGCTGGGGGTCGGGAGAGCTCCGTTTCCCCCCTCGGGTGCGGAGATGGGGGCTCTCACCCTCCTTACAGGGTGCTTCAGCCTCTCTCCGGGCAGCCTCAGGAGCACGACGGCCAAAGGCCGACGACAAGCAACGCAAAGACCCAGCCCTGCTTACAGGGAGGGCGCCCAGCGCTAAGCCGGCCGGGGCAGCCTGAAGGTGCCCACCGGACTCTTAGGTATCCCTGCCCCGGGGATGCCAGGGAGGTCCCTTTGCCCAGAGGGCCTTTCTCGCGCCCCCTCTTCAGCTCCAAGCCGCTGCTCTTCTTGCCCGCTCTTGCCTCGCCGTCCCACTCCGTCCCTCTGCTTTCTTCTCCGACGGCTCCTGAAGAGGCAGGAGGACCCAGTTGGCACTGAGAACCTCCAGCTCCTTTCACTGAAGGAAAGGAAACTAGGACCCAGAGGGAGCTGTCCAAGCCACCACCTGCCCACCCGCGGGACCCCCACATCTCCGCACGACCCCCCAAGTTCAGCTGGCCTCCCCTCAGCAGCTTCCCACGGCGGCCCCGCCGTCCCACGCGATCGATGCCTCTTGCTCTCTTCTCCGACACAGCTTCCCCCAAGGCAGGAGGACGCAGTTGGGCCCCACAATCGCCAGCTCCTCCCCGGGAGGGAAACCGGGCCCCGGCATGCACCCCCACGGGCACATCCCCAAGCCACCAGCCGCCCCCCCACAGGCCACCCCGCCCGCCCCCACCCCCTAGCCCCCAAAACCCTCCCAACGGCACTCCGTCTCACCACGGCGACGCACGGCGCGGTCCCGTCCGCTGCTGGGAGCCGGGCCCTCTGGGCAAAGGCAGCTGGGCATGCATAGCAGCGGTCAGGGAGGCTGCCGCCCTACTTACAGGGGGCTCGAGCCGCTGCCTGGACCGCAAAGTGCCTGGGACTCCAGGGCACTTACTCCCCGACTTACAGGGGGGCCCTGGGCCCAAAGGCTCACGGAGGCTCCTTCTCTCCGCTTCGGGGGCACTCGACCCTCTCCCCGCTAACAGGGGCGGTCGCCCCGCACAGGCTGCCAGCTCAGGGAGCACAAAGGCTCCCAGACCCAGACCCCGCTTACGGGAGGGTCCACACCCAGGGAGCCACGGAGCTCGGCCTTCCCCCGCAGCAACGGCAAGGTCAACTGCCAGGCAGTGGAGCTCATGGCCTAAGGCCTCGAGGTGGGCCCCGGGGACAGGGAGGGCACACGCCCAGCCCCACGCCTGTGAAAGGCCGGGGACCCCGCGGGACACCCGCCTGATTACAGGGGGGTCCCTCCAACCGCCCGCCGAGCAGGGGGGACGCACAAAGCCCCACTTACGGGGCCGCCCCCCCGAGGCCCGGCACTCCCAACGGTGGCCTCACGGCCCAAGGCCGGGGGGACAGGGCCCCAGCCCCGAGGACGGGGTGGGGGGTGGGGGGGACGTGCCACGCTGGCCCGTCACCACAAGGACAGGCAGCCCCGCAGCGCAGGCACACACCCCAGGCGCTGGCTACAGCCGGGTCACGGTGCCCGCGCCACCACTAAGGGGCTTCGCTCCCTCCTCGGGAACGAGGGGCAAGGACGGGCCGTGTCTCCGCCCAGGCCAGAAGGGCCTCGACACGATGAGGGGCTTTGCGGCTGGCCAAGGCACAGAGGCTGTGACGCACCCCGACTACAGGGGCCTCACTCTGGCCAGGGGCCGCCAGCAGGCACCGAGGTGCCAAGGGAAAAAGCCCTGCCCTGCTTACAGGGTGGGCTGTGACGCACCCCGACTACAGGGGCCTCACTCTGGCCAGGGGCCGCCAGCAGGCACCGAGGTGCCAAGGGAAAAAGCCCTGCCCTGCTTACAGGGTGGGCTGGGGGTCGGGAGAGCTCCGTTTCCCCCCTCGGGTGCGGAGATGGGGGCTCTCACCCTCCTTACAGGGTGCTTCAGCCTCTCTCCGGGCAGCCTCAGGAGCACGACGGCAAAGACCCAGCCCTGCTTACAGGGAGGGCGCCCAGCGCTAAGCCGGCCGGGGCAGCCTGAAGGTGCCCACCGGACTCAGGTATCCCTGCCCCGGGATGCCAGGGAGGTCCCTTTGCCCAGAGGGCCTTTCTCGCGCCCCCTCTTCAGCTCCAAGCCACTGCTCTTCTTGCCCACTCTTGCCTCGCCGTCCCACTCCGTGCCTCTGCTTTCTTCTCCGACGGCTCCTGAAGAGGCAGGAGCACGCAGTTGGCACTGAGAAGCTCCAACTCCTTCCACTGAGGGAAAGGAAACTAGGACCCAGAGGGAGCTGTCCAAGCCACCACCTGCCCACCCACGGGACCCCCACATCTCCGCACGACCCCCAAGTTCAGCTGGCCTCCCCTCAGCAGCTTCCCACGGCGGCCCCGCCGTCCCACGCGATCGATGCCTCTTGCTCTCTTCTCCGACACCTTCCCCCAAGGCAGGAGGACGCAGCTGAGCCCCACAATCACCAGCTCCTCTCCGTGAGGGAAACCGGGCCCCGGCATGCACCCCCACAGGCACATCCCCAAGCCACCAGTCGCCCCCTCACAGGCCACCCCGCCCGCCCCCACCCCCTAGCCCCCAAAACCCTCCAAACGGCACTTTGTCTCACCACGGCGACGCACGGCGCGGTCCCATCCGCTGCTGGGAGCCGGGCCCTCTGGGCAAAGGCAGCTGGGCATGCAAAGCAGCGGTCAGGGAGGCTGCCGCCCTGCTTACAGGGGGCTCGAGCCGCTGCCTGGACCGCAAAGTGCCCGGGACTCCAGGGCACTTAACTCCCCGACTTACAGGGGGGCCCTGTGCCCAAAGGCCCACGGAGGCTCCTTCTCTCCGCTCGGGGCACTCGACCCTCTCCCGCTAACGGGCGGTCGCCCGCACAGGCTGCCAGCTAAGGGAGCACAAAGGCTCCCAGACCCAGACCCCGCTCACGGGAGGGTCCACACCCAGGGAGCCACGGAGCTCGGCCTTCCCCCGCAGCAACGGCAAGGTCAACTGCCAGGCAGTGGAGCTCATGGCCTAAGGCCTCGAGGTGGGCCCCGGGGACAGGGAGGGCACACGCCCAGCCCCACGCCTGTGAAAGGCCGGGGACCCCGCGGGACACCCGCCTGATTACAGGGGGTCCCTCCAACCGCCCGCCGAGCAGGGGGACGCACAAAGCCCCACTTACGGGGCCGCCCCCCCGAGGCCCGGCACTCCCAACGGTGGCCTCACGGCCCAAGGCCGGGGGGACAGGGCCCCAGCCCCGAGGACGGGGTGGGGGGCGGGGGGGACGTGCCACGCTGGCCCGTCACCAGCAGGACAGGCAGCCCCGCAGCGCAGGCACACACCCCAGGCGCTGGCTACAGCCGGGTCACGGTGCCCGCGCCACCACTAAGGGGCTTCGCTCCCTCCTCGGGAACGAGGGGCAAGGACGGGCCGTGTCTCCGCCCAGGCCAGAAGGGCCTCGACACGATGAGGGGCTTTGCGGCTTGCCAAGGCACAGAGGCTGTGACGCACCCCGACTACAGGGGCCTCACTCTGGCCAGGGGCCGCCAGCAGGCACCGAGGTGCCAAGGGAAAAAGCCCTGCCCTGCTTACAGGGTGGGCTGTGACGCACCCCGACTACAGGGGCCTCACTCTGGCCAGGGGCCGCCAGCAGGCACCGAGGTGCCAAGGGAAAAAGCCCTGCCCTGCTTACAGGGTGGGCTGGGGGTCGGGAGAGCTCTGTTTCCCCCCTCGGGTGCGGAGATGGGGGCTCTCACCCTCCTTACAGGGTGCTTCAGCCTCTCTCCGGGCAGCCTCAGGAGCACGACGGCAAAGACCCAGCCCTGCTTACAGGGAGGGCGCCCAGCGCTAAGCCGGCCGGGGCAGCCTCAAGGTGCCCACCGGACTCAGGTATCCCTGCCCCGGGGATGCCAGGGAGGTCCCTTTGCCCAGAGGGCCTTTCTCGCGCCCCCTCTTCAGCTCCAAGCCACTGCTCTTCTTGCCCACTCTTGCCTCGCCGTCCCACTCCGTGCCTCTGCTTTCTTCTCCGACGGCTCCTGAAGAGGCAGGAGCACGCAGCTGGCACTGAGAAGCTCCAACTCCTTCCACTGAGGGAAAGGAAACTAGGACCCAGAGGGAGCTGTCCAAGCCACCACCTGCCCACCCACGGGACCCCCACATCTCCGCACGACCCCCCAAGTTCAGCTGGCCTCCCCTCAGCAGCTTCCCACGGCGGCCCCGCCGTCCCACGCGATCGATGCCTCTTGCTCTCTTCTCCGACACCTTCCCCCAAGGCAGGAGGACGCAGCTGAGCCCCACAATCACCAGCTCCTTTCCGTGAGGGAAACCGGGCCCCGGCATGCACCCCCACAGGCACATCCCCAAGCCACCAGCTGCCCCCTCACAGGCCACCCCGCCCGCCCCCACCCCCCTAGCCCCCAAAACCCTCCAAACGGCACTTTGTCTCACCACAGCGATGCACGGCGCGGTCCCATCCGCTGCTGGGAGCCGGGCCCTCTGGGCAAAGGCAGCTGGGCATGCAAAGCAGCGGTCAGGGAGGCTGCCGCCCTGCTTACAGGGGGCTCGAGCCGCCGCCTGGACCGCAAAGTGCCCGGGACTCCAGGGCACTTACTCCCCGACTTACAGGGGGGCCCTGGGCCCAAAGGCCCACGGAGGCTCCTTCTCTCCGCTTCGGGGGCACTCGACCCTCTCCCCGCTAACGGGGCGGTCGCCCCGCACAGGCTGCCAGCTAAGGGAGCACAAAGGCTCCCAGACCCAGACCCCGCTTACGGGAGGGTCCACACCCAGGGAGCCACGGAGCTCGGCCTTCCCCCGCAGCAACGGCAAGGTCAACTGCCAGGCAGTGGAGCTCATGGCCTAAGGCCTCGAGGTGGGCCCCGGGGACAGGGAGGGCACACGCCCAGCCCCACGCCTGTGAAAGGCCGGGGACCCCGCGGGACACCCGCCTGATTACAGGGGGGTCCCTCCAACCGCCCGCCGAGCAGGGGGGACGCACAAAGCCCCACTTACGGGGCCGCCCCCCCGAGGCCCGGCACTCCCAACGGTGGCCTCACGGCCCAAGGCCGGGGGGACAGGGCCCCAGCCCCGAGGACGGGGTGGGGGGCGGGGGGGACGTGCCACGCTGGCCCGTCACCAGCAGGACAGGCAGCCCCGCAGCGCAGGCACACACCCCAGGCGCTGGCTACAGCCGGGTCACGGTGCCCGCGCCACCACTAAGGGGCTTCGCTCCCTCCTCGGGAACGAGGGGCAAGGACGGGCCGTGTCTCCGCCCAGGCCAGAAGGGCCTCGACACGATGAGGGGCTTTGCGGCTGGCCAAGGCACAGAGGCTGTGACGCACCCCGACTACAGGGGCCTCACTCTGGCCAGGGGCCGCCAGCAGGCACCGAGGTGCCAAGGGAAAAAGCCCTGCCCTGCTTACAGGGTGGGCTGGGGGTCGGGAGAGCTCCGTTTCCCCCCTCGGGTGCGGAGATGGGGGCTCTCACCCTCCTTACAGGGTGCTTCAGCCTCTCTCCGGGCAGCCTCAGGAGCACGACGGCAAAGACCCAGCCCTGCTTACAGGGAGGGCGCCCAGCGCTAAGCCGGCCGGGGCAGCCTCAAGGTGCCCACCGGACTCAGGTATCCCTGCCCCGGGGATGCCAGGGAGGTCCCTTTGCCCAGAGGGCCTTTCTCGCGCCCCCTCTTCAGCTCCAAGCCACTGCTCTTCTTGCCCACTCTTGCCTCGCCGTCCCACTCCGTGCCTCTGCTTTCTTCTCCGACGGCTCCTGAAGAGGCAGGAGCACGCAGTTGGCACTGAGAAGCTCCAACTCCTTCCACTGAGGGAAAGGAAACTAGGACCCAGAGGGAGCTGTCCAAGCCACCACCTGCCCACCCACGGGACCCCCACATCTCCGCACGACCCCCCAAGTTCAGCTGGCCTCCCCTCAGCAGCTTCCCACGGCGGCCCTGCCGTCCCACGCGATCGATGCCTCTTGCTCTCTTCTCCCACGGCTTCCGCCGAGGCAGGAGGACGCACTTGGGCCCCACAGTCCCCAGCTCCTCCCCGTCAGGGAAACCGGGCCCCGGCATGCAGCCCCAGAGGCACATCCCCAAGCCACCAGCCGCTCCCCACAGGCCACCCCGCCCGCCCCCCTCCCTCCAGCCCCCAAAACCCTCCAAACGGCACTTTGACTCACCACAGCGACGCGCGGCGAGGTCCCATCCGCTGCTGGGAGCCGGGCCCTCTGGGCAAAGGCAGCTGGGCGTGCAAAGCAGCGGTCAGGGAGGCTGCCGCCCTGCTTACAGGGGGCTGGAGCCGCTGCCTGGACCGCAAAGTGCCCGGGACTCCAGGGCGCTTCCTCCCCGACTTACAGGGGGCCCTGGGCCCAAAGGCCCGCGGAGGCTCCTTCTCTCCGCTCGGGGCACCCGACCCGCTCCCGCTAACGGGGCGGTCGCCCGCACAGGCTGCCAGCTGAGGGAGCACAAAGGCTCCCAGACCCAGACCCCGCTACGGGCGGGTCCACACCCAGGGAGCCACGGAGCTCGGCCTTCCCCCGCAGCAACGGGCAAGGAGACTCCACTGCCAGGCAGCGGAGCTCTCACGGCCTAAGGCCTCCAGCTGAGCCCCGGGGGACAGGGAGGGCACACGCCCAGCCCCACGCCTGTGAAAGGCCGGGGACCCCGCGGGACACCCGCCTGATTACAGGGGGGTCCCTCCAACCGCCCGCCGAGCAGGGGGGGACGCACAAAACCCCACTTACGGGGCCGCCCCCCCCGAGGCCCGGCACTCCCAAAGGGTGGCCTCGCGGCCCAAGGCCGGTGGGAAAAGGGCCCCAGCCCCGAGGACGGGGTGGGGGGGACGTGCCACGCTGGCCCGGCACCTGCCGGGACAGGCGGCCCCGCCGCGCGGGCGCGCGCCCCAGGCCCCGGCTACGGCCGGGGCACGCTGCCCGCGCCACCACTAAGGAAGGGGCTTCGCTCCCTCCTCGGGAACGAGGGGCAAGGCCGGGCCGTGTCTCCGCCCGCGGCTTTAGAGGGCAGCCCCCGGTTGCTGCGCAGAGCCCCTCTTTCCCTCCTGGGAAGTCTAAGCTACGCTGCTCTCTGCTTTCTACGGGGGCTAAAGGACAAGCTCGCTCGCTCACTCACACCGACAAAGACACAAGGGGGGAGGGAACGTCCCAGAAGGGGGAGCGAGCTCTGCGCGCCAACGCGTGGGGAGCCAGCCCTGTCTGCCGTCGAGCAGGAGAGGAGGGCCTCAGACCCGCCCCCGGGCTGCGCACGGGCCAGAAGGGCCTCGAGGCGCTGAGGGGCTTCGCGGCTGGCCCAGGCGCAGAGGCTGTGACGCACCCCGACTACAGGGGCCTCACTCTGGCCAGGGGCCGCCAGCAGGCACCGAGGTGCCAAGGGGAAAAGCCCTGCCCTGCTTACAGGGTGGGCTGGGGGTCGGGAGAGCTCCGTTTCCCCCCCGCGGGTGCGGAGACGGGGGCTCTCACCCTCCTTACAGGGTGCTTCAGCCTCTCTCCGGGCAGCCTCAGGAGCGCGACGACGGCAAAAGGCCGCCGCCAAGCACCGCAAAGACCCAGCCCTGCTTACAGGGAGGGCGCCCAGCGCTAAGCCGGCCGGGGCAGCCCGAAGGTGCCCACCGGACTCCTAGGTATCCCTGCCCCGGGGATGCCGGGGGGGTCCCTTTGCCCAGAGGGCCCTTCTCGCGCCCCCTCTTCAGCTCCAAGCCGCCGCTCTTCTTGCCCGCGCCGGTGTCTCCGCTGTCTTCTCCGACGGCTCCTGACGAGGCAGGAGGACACAGTCGGGACCGAGGAGCTCCAACTCCTTGCGCCCAAGGAAAGGAAACTAGGACCCAGAGGCAGCTGTCCAAGCCGCCACCTGCCCACCCGCGGGACCCCCACATCTCCGCACGACCCCCCAAGTTCAGCTTGCCTCCCCTCACCGGCTTCCCACGGCGGCGGCGCCGCCGCCGTCCCACGCCATCGATGCCTCTCGCTCTCTTCTCCCACGGCTTCCGCCGAGGCAGGAGGACGCACTTGGGCCCCACAGTCCCCAGCTCCTCCCCGTCAGGGAAACCGGGCCCCGGCACGCAGCCCCAGAGGCACATCCCCAAGCCACCAGCCGCTCCCCCCCCACAGGCCACCCCGCCCGCCCCCCTCCCTCCAGCCCCCAAAACCCTCCAAACGGCACTTTGACTCACCACGGCGACGCGCGGCGAGGTCCCATCCGCTGCTGGGAGCCGGGCCCTCTGGGCAAAGGCAGCTGGGCGTGCAAAGCAGCGGTCAGGGAGGCTGCCGCCCTGCTTACAGGGGGCTGGAGCCGCTGCCTGGACCGCAAAGTGCCCGGGACTCCAGGGCGCTTACTCCCGACTTACAGGGGGCCCTGGGCCCAAAGGCCCGCGGAGGCTCCTTCTCTCCGCTCGGGGCACCCGACCCGCTCCCGCTAACGGGCGGTCGCCCGCACAGGCTGCCAGTTGAGGGAGCACAAAGGCTCCCAGACCCAGACCCCGCTACGGGCGGGTCCACACCCAGGGAGCCACGGAGCTCGGCCTTCCCCGCAGCAAGGGGCAAGGAGACTCCACTGCCAGGCAGCGGAGCTCTCACGGCCTAAGGCCTCCAGCTGAGCCCCGGGGGACAGGGAGGGCACACGCCCAGCCCCACGCCTGTGAAAGGCCGGGGACCCCGCGGGACACCCGCCTGATTACAGGGGGTCCCTCCAACCGCCCGCCGAGCAGGGGGACGCACAAAGCCCCACTTACGGGGCCGCCCCGAGGCCCGGCACTCCCAACGGTGGCCTCGCGGCCCAAGGCCGGGGGACAGGGTCCCAGCCCCGAGGACGGGGTGGGGGCGGGGGACGTGCCACGCTGGCCCGGCACCTGCCAGGACAGGCGGCCCCGCCGCGCGGGCACGCGCCCCAGGCCCAGGCTACAGCCGGGGCACGCTGCCCGCGCCACCACTAAGGGGCTTCGCTCCCTCCTCGGGAACGAGGGGCAAGGCCGGGCCGTGTCCTCCGCCC